>NC_087200.1:101216066-101325879 GCF_015104395.2 Macrobrachium nipponense | reverse complement strand
GAATTTTTCTTATTTTCATCCAAATGCTACAGACTGATGCCACAGAAATTAGTGATGTTTTCTGAACACTTTGCTCGATTCTCTGAAAAATCAGATAGTTCCCCAGGACATCATTTCAGAATGATGGAAGAAACCAACAGGTACTTGACTTTTCATCAAACAAAGCTGAATAATATAATATGCCTTTTTCTGAAAGGGAATATGACTCTGCTTTAGCTAGGAGCAAGAATACTGCCCCTGGTCCAGATGAGATTCCTTATGAAATGTTTAAACACATTTCAAGGAACACAAAACTTTTTACAATAAGAATTACCAATAGAAAATGGATGAAAGCAGCTACCCTAGCATATGGGAATTAGCTACCATGTTACCATTCCTTAAGCCTGGAAAAGATCCTCTCTGTGCAGCAAGTTACCGCCCCATTGCTTTAACATGTTGTTTATGTAAATTGATGGAAAAAATGGTAAATGTAAAACTGATGTGGTATCTAGAGCACAACAGTATTCTAACGCCCTCTCAGTGTGGTTTTCAAAAAATGCACTCCACCCTGGACATCTTACTGCAACTCGAAGCCTCTGTCTGTGAAGCCTTTGCCTCCAATCAACACCATGTGACAGTGTTTTTTGATATAGAAAAGGCATATGACACTGCTTGGAGACATGGGATTCTGAAGACTATGCATAATAGTGGTCTACAAGGCATATTACCTTTATTTGTAAAATCCTTTTTACATCGTAGGTATTTTAAAAAGTTGGCAGTACTTTATCAGAGAAAAAGTGCCAAGAAGAAGGTTTTCCCCAGGGTAGTGTTCTCAGTGTAACACTTTTTGCTCTGGCCATAAACAGTGTTGCAGCTGTCATTCCAAGAGAGGTTTTAAAGACACTGTTTATGGATGACTTGTCAATATCCTTTGCTGCACCCAGATGACTGTAGCAGAAAGAAAGCTACAATTAACAATAAATAAAATAGTAAGTTGGGCTGAGAAACAGAGTTTTAAAATCTCTGTAAGCAAGACTACTGCTGTCCACTTCTGTCGGATCAGGGTAGTGCATCCTGATCCAGACCTATATTTGTATGGTCGTAGAATCCCATGTGTAGAACAAGCACACTTCTTAGGCCTAGCTTTTGACAGTAGATTGACTTGGGTCCCCTATATCAAACATATAAAAGCAAAGAGCCTAGAAGCTCTACACATCTTGAAGATGCTTTCTCACACCATTTGGGGAGCTGATAGAAATCTTTTACCAAAGCTTCATAAATCCTTAATCTTGTCAAAGCTGTCATATGGTTGTGAAGTTTATTCTTCAGCCTCCTCATCTAACTTTAGAATTTTAGATTCAGTGCATCATTCATGTATTCGTATAGCCACAGGAGCTTTCCGTTCGTCACCAATACCTAGTATGCTAGTTGATGCAGGAGAGATGCCCCTTGAACTCTATCGCCAGTCATCATTACTTCGGTACTGGTTTAGAGTGCAAAGACTCCCCAAATCTCTGGCATTTGCTGTGGCAAATAGAAATATTTTTAACGGTTTTTACGAAAGTCATCCAAGGTATCCCACTCCTTTTAGCTATAGAATTAAAAAAATTTTAGAGGATACGAATATTAAAAAATTTCCCATTATTCCCTTTGTGTATCCCAGTACTCCTGTCTGGAGGTTACCTGATGTGAAATTCTGCAGGTACTTCAGTGGAGCAAAGAGGGATAAATCTGATGAGGAAATGAGGTCCATATTTTTAGAGCATGTATCAGAGCATGTAGATACAAGTTTTATATTTACTGATGGCTCTAAGTCCAATGCTGGCGTTGGATGTGGAGTTTTTAGCGAATCTTTTAACCGAAGAGGTGCACTTCCTTCTGTTGCCTCAAACTTTACAGCTGAATTGTATGGCATCCTAGTAGCACTGGAACATATTACAACACTCCCAGTGTGTAGCTACACAATATTTTGTGACTCCAAAAGTGCCCTACAGTCCCTGGAAGTCTTTAATACTGATCATCCCTTGGTGTTGAAGATCTTGCAGTGGATTTTCTTGCTCCAAAGTAGAGGGAGCATTGTTTCTTTTTGTTGGGTTCCTGCCCATGTGAACATATCGGGAAACGAAGAGGCAGAAAAGCTAGCCAAATCAGCTGCGCAAACTTTGATACCAAGAAAATGCCCTGTTCCATATCGTGATATGATATATGGAAATCCATCCAGCATTTATGGGTAATTCAATGGGACAGAGTAGTCCCCAATAAAATGAAAGAAATTACTAGTCTGACACACACATGGAAATATGACCTAATACCAAGGAAGTGGATCCACCATGATTTCCCACCTCTAAATCAAATTTAGTTCTATAGTGAACATATTCCCTAGGACAAGGTGTATATTCTCCTAGCATGGTCTCCTGCAAACATAACCCTACAGGGGAGTGCTCATAGATCAAAAACTTGGACTTCCGCTCATTAACTTTGCTCGCCAGTCCCTGCCGCAATTCCATTGAATAATGGAAGTGAATTTTTTATTTTATGTTTGGGACCAATATTATGGTTCCTTTTGACAAGAATTGGGAAGATCTCTTTTTGCCCTACTATGGGGGAGGCATTTTAATGGAAGGTTTTGTTGGCCTCTTGGGTGGAGTTATTGCCTTCATAGAGCCAACATCTTTTCCTTCAGTGTCCTTGACACTGAAGGGTTTTTTAGTTTCTTCACTCTCCATCTCTGTCGAGACGGAGAAAGCAGAGGTGTTCTCTAAAGAGACCACCTCAAGTCTTTGTATTGCTGGCGGTTGCCAGCTCTGCCTCTAATGAGGCAAGAGTACCCAAGCCAAGGACTGGTCACCAGGGGACCCCAGCACTGTTTGGTTTGTCCTCCAAAGAGGGAGTTGGGCACCAACAAAGAATGATTCACCAAGACCAGCAAGCCACCTGGCCTTGCCTCCAATGATGCAGATGGTAGAGGGTGTACCTCAACTGGTACTTCAATTTTTTCTAATTCCATACTAGGGCCTTTCTTGTTGGTTCTAGTGAACCTTGTCTTTACTTTCTCATCATCAATTGACTCTAATGATTCAGTTAGCTGTCTCTTTAATGATTCTTTATTTGATTCTACCTTTGTGCTCCTAACCTGGTTTTTTTTTGTCTCTTTCTTTTGGTTTCTTAATTTTGCTACTACAGTAGCAAGACTTAGACCGGGTCTTACAATCTCTGCTTTGGCTCTCTCTCATGCTTCCTTAAATGTTGTTCTTTCTATTACTCTAATGGCTTGGATTTCCTTTTCGAGTAAATATATATCACACTGCTGAGACGATGATGCATGTCCCTCACCACAGTGAACACATTTAGGTTCCCTGGTGCACATGTAAGTGATTACATAATAAAAATATGGAATGTTATTCCATATATATAAAAGACTAAAACTAAAGAGGTCAACCAGATTGCTTGCAGGAATGTGATCAGACTAGAGACGCTAAAGATGACGTATACAATAAAAGTAGGCTAAGATAATATGCCGTCACCTGTAGTCATTCATTTGTTTTGAAAACATTACTCCAAGCTCCCTGCTTGAGACAACTACCGCGACCTATAATTCAAATGGCCTACGTGATCTATAGTGTGTCTCATTTTGTATGTATGTTCATATGTTCGAGCTACTGTCTGTTCCTTTATGACTTGTAACCGAGATGGTAGACAGAGCAGAATAGAGTTAGCCATCATCATTGGCAGACCTATACCTCTTTACCTAAGCTTTATCATGTAGAGAGAATAGAATTAGCCATCATCATTGGCAGAAGCGATCAAGCTATCGTCATTAGAAGACATGTACAATCATACCTGATCTTCACCATGTAACTTCAGAAGAATATATGTATTTTTATACTTCGTGTTTTCGACTAGAACCTTACCTCATCACCGAATCATCATGAGTTTAACACATCGCCGTCATAATCAAAGAAGATAATACCGACTTCGTAAGTGATCTACAAACCCCAAGACACTCCCATGAATATAGAAGTGCAATACCAACCGACTTAGCGTAAGATTATCGCAAGTCTAACATTACCTCATGTGGCCCCTTATTATACGAGGCAACAGCCCTAAAATTGGTGGCAGCGTCCCAGAAGAACTCTACAACATCTTCCGAAGAAAAACCAGAATAATGACGTATCATATCAGAAGTCAAAGACGACGAAAACAAGAGATTCTTCAAGCAACTTATTATCATCGTTTAGTGAGCGACTTCAGAAAACAACAAGAACTCTTCAAGCGACGACGAAAGCAAGAGATTCTTCAAGCAACTTATTATCATCGTTTAGTGAGCGACTTCAGAAAACAACAAGAACTCTTCAACGACGACGAAAGCAAGAGATTCTTCAAGCAACTTAGTATCATCGTTTAGTGAGCGTTTTCAGTAGTGAATAACTTCAAGAAACAAACCCGACATGTCCTTTTCCTACGGCAACGCAAGCTTCGTCTCTCATTAGAATCATTCAAGAAAACATCGTTAGTGAGCGTTTCCGGCACTTCAAGAAACAAACCGAACGCGTCTGCAGCATCGGATCTTCAAGGGCTCAAATCATCCAAACACCGAGCACGGGGAAAAACTGAAGCCAAACCAGGTCATCCCGCTAAAACAGAAATGGAGGTACCCAAGGCCGTGTGTCTTTATCGGAACACCGTGACTTCCCACAAAAGCAAGCTAAGTACAATTTTTTATTCATTTGGAGTAACTGAGTGTTTCCTTTGCAGGTCGAATTTCGTTATTCCTGTGGCTGAAGTTACGAGACATTCTTAATCTTACTTTTTTACAGAAATTATCTACATCATTGAGATTTTGCTACTGCGAGTTTTTATCCTCGAGTTTCTGCATCCAGAAGTTCTACAAAAATATCATAATCATATACTGTGTTAATTTTATTCATTCTGGGTGATTGATTAATTCCTTTACGTAAGCAATCATTATTAAACAACGCAAGTGAATATATGCGTTTACGCAGTGGACGTTCTGTTTCTTTATACAAGATGTCATAGGGAATCGGGTTCGGTTCGGCACCGTAGTGATAAGAAAACACAAAAAAACAAGGCAACGGCCCTAATAATGGTGGATTAGATTAGATTATAGTTTTTGCACATAGCCAAGCGCCGGAGCCGAGGGGCCATTCAGCGCATATATATCTTAAGAATTTATTATTATTAAAGAAAGGAGTTTTACCAGTCCAATGAGTCAAACTTGACTCTCACAGGGCTGGCCCGAAAAAAATCGGGATATAAATAATTCTAAAATTTATCAAAAAAAAAAAAAAAAATTAAATAAAAAAAAAAAAATAAATAAAATAAATAAATAAATAAATAAATAAATAAATTATATATATATACATATATATCTATTTATCTTCAAATATAGTACTAAATCTAAGTGAAAAAATGAATGAATAAATAAACATATATATATATGAAATCTAAGCGATAAAAAGAATTAACTATATATTAAACCTACGTAATTTAAAAAGAATTAGTAATAAAATAAAAATCTTAGGTAAAAAACTTAAAATTCTATCAATTAAACGTGTATTCCTTAAAAAAAAGTTAAAATTCTAAAAACAGAAAACTACTAGATTCAGTTAAAATGTCAGAAAACGTTTTCCGGCCAAAACATATCTCTCTTTCTCGCTTAAAAACGCCCGACAAACAGAAAATATATGTTTAATAGATAAAAAGTATCACACATCAACTTGCACTGGGAATAGTGCCGTGAGGTGGTACACATTAAAAATCCATTGGTCAATCTCGTATGGCCATTCTTAATCGAGTCAATATTACCTCAGTTTTTTTTGTCGTATTGATTAGATGACTCCCATGGAGAAAGCAGTTGACTTTAATTGTCTTAATTTATTATTCTGAGATACTTGCTCCACAATCTTTGCCACTTTTCCATTGTAAATGTTTTTAATAAATTTATGTAATCTCTAACGGGGAGATTAATATTCCGTTGAGGCATGTTGACGGCTGTTTTTAGGCAGCAGTATCCGCTTTTTCTTTTTCCATTTCCAACAACTCCCACATGAGCTGGGACCCAACATAATTCAATAATCTACCCCTTCAAGATAAAAATTTTTTGGAAAAGTTCTTTAATCTTTAATACCAACAGGTTCTTATGTGAATAGCTTTTGAGGGCTTCTATGGCACTTCGTGAATCCGAGTAGATGATAAATTTTTAAATTTAGTCTTTCTTCTATGTGCTTTAAACAATATTGATGGCTAGTAAAAATGGCATATAGCTCGGAGGTGAATACTGAAGACTCTTTTGGCAATGATAACTGGCTCATTTTTCTTCAAAGACACTGCAGCGCTTCCTACACCCACTGAAGATTTAGAGCCATCAGTGTATATGGCGTAGTGAGGACCTTTCCTTTGAATATGCTTCTATGGCAATTTGTTGATGGTGACTCGGGGTATAGCTAAATTTCTTTGATAAATGAAAAAGATGAGGACATATTCTTGTTTTTTTTTCATGATCCAAGGTGGGGGAAAAGAGATGGTTGAATGATGTTCATTTTGATATTTGTTGACTCCAACAGCCTATTTGCTCTAATCGGGAATGGTGGCTCAAGATTATTTATAAAAATATCACTCTGAAAAGAGAGCTTTTTTGTAGGAGAACTTGTAGACAGAATATTCAATGCACTCCGCATTGTTACAAAATCCCGATGCACGACAAAGGGGGTTCTCCAATTTCACATAAAACCAGAGATTTGGGATGATCTAAACGCTCCACTACAAATTCTCAGGCCTCGAGTATGTATTGGATCTAAAGACTTCAAAGTTGCTTCAGAATCTAGATCCAATATATTGGGCTTCCATGATCTATTCTTGATGAGACCAATGCCTTATATATCATCAGTAAAGTTGATCTCCTTGCACCCCATATTGTATGAGATAATTTCATCATTAAGTTAAGAGCACTATTACATCTAGATTTGATGTAAGATACATGTGCTTTCCAATTCAACAAATGAGTATCAAAGACCAGTCCCAAAAATTTTACTTTATCTTGGAAATGGATTTGTACATTGCCCAAAGTAAGATTTATATCTTGATTCTGTTCCATCTACTATTCCTATAAAACATTATTGCTTGAGTTTTTTTTCTGCCGAAAGTCTGAAACCAACAGACGCAGTCCAAGCTTGTATTTTTCGAATGGCATTATTTAGAATTCTTTGCAAATGACGAAGATTGTTAGATGAGTAGTAAATTGCAAAGTCATCCACATAAAGACTACTTTGCACTCCCTGTGGCATTTGATCTACTATATCGTTAATTGCCAACGCAAAAAGCGTTCCACTTAAAACACTGCCTTGGGGTACACCACAGTAAAGCTTAAAAGATTCAGAGTAAATATTATCAATACGAGTTTGAAATGTTCTTCCATCTATCAAATTTCTGATAAAAATAGGAAGATGTCCTCGGAAACCGTTATGATGCAAGGATTTTAGTATCGAGTACCTCCATGTTGTATCATATGCCTTCTGAATGTCAAAAAAATAGGGCTATTGTGATCTGTTTTCGTTCAAAACCATCTACGTACATAATTTTCTAGGTGTGAAAGAGAGTTCCCAAGGTGGATCGCTCCGATTGTGTGCCACAAATTGAGAATTTGATAAAACATTATTACGACGCAAGCACCAATTCAATCTATAATTAACCATCTTTTCCAGTAATTTACAAACACAACTGGTTAGTGAAATTGGTCTGTAATTATCTGGATTACTAGGATTCTTTCCTGCCTTAGCTATTGGTATTACCATTGCATGTTTCCATGCCTTTGGAAATAGATGTTTGGTCCAAAGATGATTATAGAAATCCAATAGATAGGCCTTGGCTAAAGGGGCTAGATTTCTCATCATATCGAAATTTACAATTTACATTTAAGAATAAAAAACTCGCTATCACACAAAGAAACATACACACAACCGATCTAACATACAAATCATTCATTCATAAAAACCAAACAAGAAACCTAAAACATTAATTAAAATAATTACAATTCGTAAAAAAGACCAAATATTTTTTTAAAAATGGCATTTTTCTCTGCTAGCACCTTCACACCTAAAATATCGGCAAGTGTCTTATTTGCCAGCAAACAAGCTCTACGTTTGGTTTCAAAATGAGGGCACTCCACCAAAATATGCACCACAGTCAAATCCACATGACAGGTGGAAACAGCGAGGAACCTGCCTATCCCTCTCCACTCATCATTAGATCCCTACCCTTGAGTATATTTAGTGTGGCCAATACGTAATCTAGCTAAAACTATCTCGGACCTTCTATCCATGACCGGGCTATGAGGTCCAAGAGGATGAATCAGAAGGCCTAATCGACTTTAATTTACGATTATTATCTAAAGTAGACCAGTGGGGCCTGCCACTGGTCTCTACAATAAAATCGAATGGTATTTTTAAAATCGGAAACAGGGACGCCCATGTTGGAAATGTGCCTAAGCCTTTAAGTTGCCAGGCCTTAGCGAGCAGCGTCGGCTCGCTCATTCCCAACAATTCCAACATGGGACGGAGCCCAACAAAACCTAACAGAAAAGCCTCTTCTATTAATTAAAAGATAAAACCAATCTTGTACTTCTTGCACTAAAGGGTTGCAAGAGACTAGGCTTTTAAGAGAAGATAAAACACTTAAAGAGTCGGTAAAAATGGTAAAAACCTTGTTTAGTACAAGACTATAAAAAAATATACTTAAGAGCAGTCAAAAACTGGCCAGCAGTTCAGCTGTAAATAAAAAAAACAGAGGAATTAGATGGAACCTTCTTTTTAATAATATTATCACTAGTAACTACAGAGCACCAACACCATCAGAACCCTTCGAACCATCCCAGTATATATATGTTGAGAATCACCATGTTTCAAAAGCATGGTCCAAAAACTTGCCCTCAACTGATCACCAGAGCTGATACTCCTGCTGTCCCTAATTGGGCAGATTTCTAAGTGTGCCTATTCCAAGGAGGAAATTTTGAGGGCGAAATTTCAGCTACTGCAGGGGGTAGTAATCCACCGCCTCCCTGCAGAGCTTGCTAGTCGAACTTCGAGCGGCTTTGGCAGTCTAGGTCTATTTGGGGCTCTATCAGTTGGTTCTCTAACATACTTATAATTAGGGTTCAGCTTTGTGAAGTACTCTTGATATGACTCTCAAGCCTAATTCCTCCCTACGGATAAATAGTGGGGGAAAACCTGACTCAACATATAGGCTTTCTACTAGGAGAAGTTCTATAGGCTCCCATCCCGTACAAATACGTAAAGTCATAATATGGACAACATCTAATTTCTGCAGTGTTATCTTGCATGCACAACCATAAATTTGACAACCATAATCAATTTTGCTTAGGCATAAATCTGGTACATCCTCAAAAGGGTGATTCGATCTGCCCCCCAATTAAAATTAGAAACAACTTTAAAAATATTAAGACGAAGCTTCACGTTACATACAACTTCATTAACATGTTGAGCAAAAAGTTAATTTCTTATCAAATGTAATACCTAGATACTTAATGCTATCTTCATAAGGTAAAATCGAATCATTTAAAAACAGCGTAGGGATCTCTTCCACTCTTCTTAATCGGCAAAATCGTATAGCTTTGGTTTTTTTCTGGTAAAAATTTGAAACCTTTAGCACTGGCCCATAATGTTGAAGCATTAATAGCAGTCTGGATCTTTTGACAAGCTTCGACAGCTGTAGACTTGCTACATATTATTGCATAATCATCAGCAAAAGGCCAGACCATGCACCCGACAGGAACTTGTTTTCTAGTAGGCCGTTGACAGCTACATTAAAGAGTGTTGGACTAAGGACGCTTGCCCTGAGGTAGCCCGTTCTTCTTGAGGGTCAATCAAGCCAAATGTAAATGAAGGCCCACTCTTACTTTCAGGTAACGTTCTGCACAAAAAATTTTCTTTCAGGACAATAGAAAACAAATTTACCCACAAAACCCCACTCTACAACAGTTGGCAAAAGGATACCCCCTCGCCAGGTTAGTTGGTCGTTAGCTTTTTCTAAGGTCAGAGAACACTGCAACAGTCTGGTTTTGCACAGCAAAAGCATTCTGTATACCCCCGAGTAAGGAACATCAAAAGGGTCAGAAGTACTTCTATTTTTTCCTAAAGCCAAACTGCCGATTAGATAAAAGATTCTTTGAATCCAAATACCACACAAGTCGAGCATTGACATCCACTCATAAATCTTGCTAACACAACTAGTTAGAGCAATTGGCCTATAATTCTTAGGAAGGAAGGAATCTTTAAAAGGTTTAAAACAGGTACAATAATCGATATCTTCCAAGACACTGGTGAAGTTCCTGAAAGCCAAAAAAAACTGTTTAAAATGTCTAAAAGAAATTCTTTTGTACTTCTAGGCAGATTAAAAATCATTGAGTACAGTATATCATCTTCACCAGGAGATGTTGGGGAAGACAACGAGATTGCATGATCCAATTCTTTCATGGTGAAAGGAAGATTATATGACTCTAAATTTAAACTAACTGCAGGAACAACCGTGGTACCGTCCCTAATATTCCTGAATGCAGGAGAGTAATGTAGGGCACTAGATATACTGGAGAAATGCCTACCAAAGGTTTCTGCAACTTCTCCAGAATCAGATATGAGGGAGCCATCAATTTTCAATATAGGCAAGGGAGGTGGAGAAAATTTCCCTTGCAGCTTTCGGATTCTGTTCCAGACAAATGACATAGGCGAATCATATTTTAATTCACTTATATATCTGATAAACGATTCCCTCTTTGCCTGCTTAAATGTTTTCTTTTGCTTAGCAAGAGCTCTTTTATAGATAATTTTATTGACCAAGCAAGGAAATTTACGATATCTCTTGTAGCAAGTTCTAGTTATCTTTCGGCTCAAGACGCATGAATCGCTCCTCCAAGGTACTTAGATGGAGCGCCGAGGCTTACCAGAAGTTTGAGGAATAGACAGCATGGCACCACACAGCAATATACTGATTAAATACTCATAAGCAGATGTTAGGCTCTGAAAATCTTTTATCTCTTGATCAACTTCAGTAGATTTTTTGAATAATCCCCAGTCAGCCTCCCCTACCTTCCATTTTGGTAAACATGGAGATGGAATATTTTTCATAAACTTTAAGTGAATGGGCCAATGATCACTCCCATGATCATTCTGGTCTACTACCCACTGATAATCTAACCTCAAAGACGAAGAGCAGATAGTGAGGTCAATGGCTGAATCAGTATTATGAAAAACATCATGTCTTGTAGGGGAACCATCATTCATTAAAGTGATGTCATTTAAGTCAAGCAGCTGTTCTATTATTAAACCCCACCGGTCGCAGTTTGGCTCTCCCCAGAGGGTGTGCTTGGCATTAAAATCCCCCATCAGAATGAAGGGTTTAGGAAGCTGGTCTATTAACGTCTGTAGATCGGTTAATTCTAGCTGACGGGGATTACCCTGCACATCCTGCAATCTATTTTCCAATGATGGATCAAGGTAGAGAGAAAAAATTGTGATCCATTTATAATTGAAAATTTGAACTGCACAAGCCTGCAACACAGTGTTCAATTGAACAACTCTGTGATTAACAGACGTACGGACTATGATGCCTGTGCCTCCCTGAGCACATACACCCATCAGGGGTGGAGACCTATGAAATGAATAATTAAAACCCACGTTGGGAGTGTGCTCTCCCAACTTTGTCTCTTGTAGACACATCGCAGATAGATTATGTTCCTTAAACAGAACCCGAACTTGCTCTCTACTTGGTATAAAGCCACGGATGTTCCACTGCATGAGAGGCATTATTTAGAAGATGGGATCTTAAAATTTTCTACCAATTTAGGAATCTGAGTCCTGGTGAGAGAGATCTTATCAGTTTTACCAGAACTACTTGATCTAGATCTAGGTGTTATAGATCTTTTAGATGATGGGCCTTCACTTGCCCTTCCAGTTTTGCTTTTATTTTTCCTATGATGGCCGAGTGACCGAGAATGAGGCGAAGAGGGAGAAAGGGCCCTCTTCTGACGAATAAAGAGGGCCTCTATCTCCTCACCGTCATCTCCACGGTGCACTGTAATGACAGGATCAGGGGAGGGCTCAATGTCAGGCAATGTCCCTGTCAGAGAGAAGTCGTCAACAAATTGAGATCTGGCTTGAACCCTTGAACCAACAGGGTCCCCTGGCTTGACCAGAGTCTCTACAACATGAGGAGCCCCACCAGAGGGGCCATGAGAAGCCCCACTAGGGGGGCCGCGGGGAGCCCCACCAGAGGGGGCATGGGAAACCCCACCAAGGGGGGCACGGGGAGCGCCAATAGGGGGGGCATGGGGAGCCCCAACAGGGGAGGCACGTGGAGCCCCACCAGAGAGGGCATGGGAAACCCCATTAGGGGACCCCCGGGGAGCACCACCTGAAGGGGCACCAGAAGTAGCAATATCCGGCTGTTGTGCCTTCAAGGCATCTGAATAAGTTTTCCTTCCCAACAGTTTCTTAGCCTGTCCCACACTGATGTGTTCAGCAATAGATTTAAGTAATGCCTCCTGTTCTTTTTTAAATTCACTACATTTCTTATCTCGGGCTCGATGTTCACCCTTACAGTTCACACAAATTACCGGTTCAGAACATTCCTCGTGCTCAGGCTTGCCACACGATTCACAAAGGTTATTTCTGGTGCAAACATTTGAGGAGTGTCCAAAGCCAAAACATTTAAAGCACTGGAGCACTCCGTCGGGTATAAGGACGAACTTTCATAATTTCATCGTCAAGAACAATTTCAGATGGCAAAAAAGGACTTGCAAATGTTAAAATAATCATAGACGAGCGGGGCACCTTGAAAACCTTCCAAACCACGTCTGGACACATCTCCAAAATTTCCTCTTCGTCCATTTCATGTAAATCTTCATTGAAGATGACACCCTTTGCATAACTAAAATTATAGTGAGGTTTTACCTCTTTTATCATACCTTCGGGATCAAGCTTTAAATTTAGGAGCAATAATGATTGAACATTGGTCTTGGCATGAACTAAAAAACTATTACGCCCAAAGCGAGTTACTTCTGGGCTCCCAACATTGCCAATCTTCTGGCTTACCCACCTTTTCACCTTGAAGAGGTTGCCTCTCTCACCATGTGTTGTAATAATCAACCACTTAGCTGGGTCTGGTGATCTGAAGGTTTTAATTATTTTACTCGAATCTTTAGTTTCAGATGGTGGTCTATATATCTCAAGATACCTAGGGACCTCTTCTGCCTCTACAAGTCCAACACTCATAGAATCTGACCTAAACTCTCTGTAGGCTCTGTGAGCTTCCGATTCATTGTTGAAAAATATCCAAAATTCAAAACAACTGTATTTTTTTCCAAGTCTATTCCGTAATTCTTTTACATTCCCAAATTTACAAAATTCATTGAATAAGGTTTCATAATTCCAGTCTAAAGGGACTGGTTTTACATACAAAATGTTTGTAACAAGGAGCTCATTAGAAAAAGGCTCCAAAGTCACAATGGAAGAATTACCAAAATTTTCCTTGTCCTTATCCTTGCCCAAGTCGTCAACAGAAGGTTTTAGTGTCTCCATAAGACGTACAATTGATGATTCATCCAGGTAGCCCCCCACCCACCATGGAGCCACATTTAGAGGACAGTGTTATCCCATACAGGGCTGCTCTAGGGGTACCACCCAGGTATACACCCCACCCTCAGTGCTTAAGGCGTCATGATGTCTGTCGAGATCAGACCCAGCACTAAGAGAAGGGTTTGACATATAAACTTTCCCCTCACTCGACCACGTTAGGTACTCGAGTTCTACGGGTGAGGTGGCATGCCAACCGTCCTCACCCTCCATTAAATCCAATGAACAAGTCCAAATCATGTCCAAAAACCAATCCAAGTCATCAACATAAAAACCGTGCCTTATAGAGAGAGGAAGCAGAAGGAAGAAAAGTTTTAGTAAAAGGAAAAGGGCTGACTTATTTAGTTGGATCAACAGCTGGGCACCAAGGCCCAGCGAGAGTAGTTCCCACCAGGCATCAGGGCCCAGCTGCTGAACCCTAAGCCCCCCATCCTCGGCAAGGCTTCAGCATATGGGGGGAGCTTGATTTTCTGGGAAGTCACGGTGTTCCGATAACGACATGCGGCCTTGGCCCTCCTTCTCTGTTTAGCGGATGACCTTGTTTGGCTTGAGTTTACCCCGTGCGCGTTGTTCGTTTGTTGGATGATTCGATTCCTTGAAGATCCGATGTCACAGACGCGTTCGGTTTGTTTCTTGAAGTGCTGGAAATGCTCAATAAACGATGTTTTCTTGAATGATTTTAATGAGAGACGAAGCTTGCGTTGCCGTAGGAAAAGGACACGTCGGGTTTGTTTCTTGAAGTTGTGCACTGCTGAAATCGCTCACTAAATGATGATACTAAGTTGCTTGAAAAATCTCTTGCTTTCGTCGTCGTTGACTTCTGATATGATACATTATTCGTTATTCTTCGAGGCTGATGCTCAGGATTTTTACTGTGATTCTGTGCATCACTACTGCTATTAGTCTTGGGGAGGCAAGACTGATGAGAACTCGCATGTCTTTGAACTGGATCTGCTTTCGGAACTATCTTCCTTGGCGGAGAGATCTCGTCCAGAACACTGTACTCATTTGAAGTTTTTATTTTAAAACTTTCATTATTCGGGGATGTGTTTCTTATATGCTTCCTGGTGGGTGCAGCTTTAGTTTTATCATGTTTCTTAGTGACTGTGATAATTGATGAATCCGAGCTAGATCTCTCTAGTTTAGACCACTCCTTTGGTTGCTTCTTGGTGATATTATTATTTGTGGACGTTTGCAAACTTTGCTTAGGGGCTGAATTTGCAACCGTTACATTTGTATCAGCTTAAGAGGATAAATTGTCCATGCTTTTGGAAGAACAATTTTTAGTATTGGGCTTCAAAGCACTTGCTGACATAAGTTCCCGATTATTATTTCCTGTGCAAGGAGAAACAGGTTTCTGATACTACTGTTAGATTCTATTACTGGTGGCCTCTCATTGCTAGAACTTTTCATCAACTTTATTACAGAAACATAGGTAGAGTTGGCACTCTTGTTAGCCCCCATTACCACATGCTTTGCTGCACTGATGCCGAGATGTTCAATATCAGCCACTGCCAACACATCTTGCTCAAACCTTTATCTGAGGCAAGTCCTACTGTTTGGAGAGTGATCACCCTTGCACTAGAAACAATAACGGGCTGCATCACACTTGTCGAAATTGTCACGCTCGGCTGAGCACACAGAACATCTTATTGTTTCCACACGAGTCTTGAATGTGGCCATATTAGAAACATTTGCGACATTGTTTAGGGTTTCTTTTATATTTTTTGACTTGCATCCTCTCATGGCCAACATTGATGGTATCAGGCAAGTAATTGGAGGAGAAAGTTAAAAGCATAGCTGCATCCCGTCCCAATTTTCTTACATGAGATACACAAGGAGGGCACCTTAGGAGAATCTCCTCCTCATTAAAAACATGCAAGTCTCTGGAATAAACTACTTGGTTATATTAAGAAGGTATCGTGGGTCAGCCAGGTATTCAAATTCTCCACCAATGGCACAAGTGAGAGTCGACTCCCAATGGTCCACCCCATACCCTACCCTTACGGGATAGCACCAATACGCTTGCAGTGGCCCAAGTATGAGGACCGACTCCCCACTCCAAACGTATTGGTGGGCTTCCGGACAAAAGCCAGGAGTCCCATCCCAAACACCAGCCCCCCTGGATTCCGATGGGCTGATGTTTGGAGATGGTTCCGCCCTCAAGGTAGCAATGGGAAGGTTCCATCACTAGCTTCTGGGTCCAAACCATATCAGGTGGCAACTCAACCACCACAACTCTCACAATTTGCTTCGAATGTAAACCCCTTCCAAAACACGATCCCTTCTTAGACTCACCTAAGCAGTAAAATTTAACAAGAGTGGAAAATTCCACATAATTAAACTGAAATTCTAGTAAAAAATATTACATGAAGGAGAAGGATGTAGCAAGAATGAGAAAATTGCAGAAAGAAGGAAAAGTTCTGACTAATTTAGTTGGATCAGCAGCCGGGCCCCAAGGACCAGAGAGAGAGCAATCCCACCAGGCATCAGAGCCCAGCAACTGGTCCCTAAGCCCCCAACCCACGCCAAGGGGTCAGCATCTAGGGGGAAGATCTGGTGGAAGGTATAAGGAGCAGACTGTTATCCTCTTTTCCAAGATGACTGAAATAGCAACAGCCTGTAGAGTTGTATTTAATTGTATTATGGAGTGTTGCAGAGCTTCATTAACAATAATTGCAGCACTTCCATGGGCCCAACCACCACTTAGGGGAGAGGAGTTAAATATTGAATAATTTAGTCCAGGATTATAAGGAGCGTTACCTAACATTGTCTCCTGCAGGCATATAATCCCTGGATTGAATTCATGAATTAAGACTTTAAGGTCTTCTGCACGGGCTCTGAGACCTTTACAGTTCCACTGAAGGATATCAAACATGAACGTTAAGGTGGTAAAAAGGGCTACTTCCCACTTCTTAGAGAGGAAGTACTGTTCCTAGTGTGGAGAGGAAAGTTCTCCTTTACAAGTGACTGTTTCTTTAATCCCTTTTTATTTGAATTGGAATTTAAGAGTTTTTGGTTGATCATATTTTTGGTATTGATTCTGATCAGAATTTCTATTGTGATTCTGCGAATCACAAGGTTCATTTGCCTTAGGGCAGCAAGCCTGATCAGAACTCGTATGTTTTTGGGCTGAAACTGCTTTTGGAAACACCTTTCTAGGTGGAGAGATCTCTTCCAAAACACTGAACCCATTTGAGGCTTTGATTTTAAAGCCATCATTATTTGGGGATGTATTCCTTATGCGCTTCTTGGTTGTTGTAATTATAGTTTTGTTTTCATTTTTGTTTGTGGCTGTGACAATTGATGGCTCTGAAGTAGCTCTATCTAATTGGGATTGGTACCTTGGCTTATTCTTGTTGGAATGGAAATGTTTTTGGAACAGCTATCCTGAATTATTAATTGATTTTGGCTCCCTTTTTTTGGGAGGTGAGCCTGCAACTATCATATTAGTCACCTTTGTATTGACTTTGGTAGGTGAGTTTTCTGTACTTCTTGAAGTACAACTTTTGGTGTTGGACTCCAAGGCACTAGCAGATGAAAATTTCTTGACAGAATGGGGATTTTCATAATTTACAGTCCGTGGAGTAGCAGGTATGTGATGCCTATTATCAGATGCAGTTATTAGTTGCCTTACATTGCTGGATTGATTGATTGATTGATTGTGAGTTATCTGGCGTCACAACTACCAGGGTCACCGACGCCGAATACTAAATCCTTACATTGCTGGAACTTTTCATAAGTTTTATTACTGAAACATAGGTAGAGTTGGCACTTTTGTTTGTCCCCATTACCACACACTTTGCTTCGCTAATGCTGACGTGTTCATTGTCAGCCACTGCCAATACATCTTCAAATCTGTATCTGAGGCAAGTCCTAGAATTTGGAGAGTGATCACCCTTACATTGAAAGCAGTATTGGGCTGCTACACACTCGTCAAAATTATCATGCTCCGCAGAGCACACAGAACATCTTTTGCTGTTTTCACACGAGTTTTTAATGTGGCCATATTCACAACATTTGCGACACTGTTTAGGATTTCTTTTATATCTTTTAACCTGCATCCTCTCATGGCCAACAATGATAGTATCAGGTAAGTAACTGGAGGAGAAGGTTAAAAGGATAGCTGCATCCTCTCCAAGTTTTTTAACATGAGATACACAAGGAGGACATCGATGGAGAATCTCCTCCTCTTCAAAAACACACAGGTCTTTTGAGTATACTACCCCTTTCAGTGTGTTAAAGAATCTATGCGACACAATACATTCAATATTTCCACTTTCAGGAGGTTTAAAATTTGATAGCAAAATTGCTTGATTTTCATTACCAGCTTTTATTAGCAAGTTCTTTCCATAACGCTTCAAGTTTCCAATGGGAATGGAACCTACCTTACTCCCAATACATTCAGCAGCCTTTATAAAAATTTTTCCTCCCTCCTTGTAGCTAGCAACATGCAATATAGGGGTAGGAAGCGCTCTGGAACATGGGCTGGTCCATGTTCTTCGTTCTTAGGGATAAAATCAAAAGGTTCATCACTTAAATTTTTCACTGAAAACACTTTCGTGCTAAGAACCGAATCATTAAGAATGTGGCCATGGAGTCTTTTTTTGTGCCTCACTAGCTTCCAAGAGTGAGGAAAATTTAACATAAGCAGAAAATGACTGCTTGTCTTTTTCCAGAACTAATTTCATTCTTTCCACTTTACCAAATTGTTCCATTACACTCTACAAACCCTCATAATCTAATAACAAGTTTATATTAGTGCGATGAAGGACTCTATTATTAGGATCAAATCCACCAGATTTACTAACACCCTAGTGTCTCAGTGTTTGGTTCTGTCCAATAGCCGAGCTCATATCCATCTTCAAGCCAGAAGTCGTTGCCAGTGCCAGTAAGTCGTCGGATCCAGGGGAGGGAAAACTTTTGTCCAAATCCATAGCATAATGCCGGTTCATATTCAGAAGTCCAAAAAGTGAGCACCCAACATCCAAGAGCCCCGCTGAGACCCCAACATCACATCAGAAAGGGAAATCAAGGCAGCCTCTAATGCCCAAACTCCCCACCCCAACAAACCGCACAAGCCCACAAAGCGATCCCAGGATATTAAGCACACACACACCAGACCACCTCACACAAACCGGCTCACCTACACACCCAAAACTGCTTGGTTTTATCAAGAAAGTATCGTGGATCAGTCAGGTATTCACATTCTCCACCATTGGCACAAGTGAGAGTTGAATCCCAATAGTCCACCCCATACCCTACCCTTTCGGGATGGCATCAATATGCTTGCAGTGGCCCAGGTATAAGCCAATCCGCCTGCTGGGAGTTCTGCCCCCACTAATGGGAACTAACTCCCCACTCCAAACGTATTGGTGGGCTTCTGGACAGAAGCAAGGAGTCCCATCCCCAAACACCAGCCCCCCTGGATGGTTCCACCCTCAAGATGGCAATACAACTACCACAACTCCCACAATTAGCTTTGAACGCAAACCCCTTCCAAGCACGATCCCTTCTCAGACTCACCTAAGCAGTAAAATTTTTCAAAAAGTGGAAAATTCCACTAAATTACTCCAAAACATTTCTAATATTTTAAATACATGAGACTCTTGGACTCAAACCCGGGAACAAATTCCAGGGGTTCAAGAGCCCCCTCACCACGTCAAGGTGGTCTCACTTTGAGGGATCCGAGAGATTTGGGGATGATCTAAACGCTCCACTACAAATTCTCAGGCCTCGAGTATGTATTGGATCTAAAGATTTCAAAGTTGCTTCAGATCCTGATCCATATATTGGGCTGCCATAATCGATTCTTGATAAGACTAATGCCTTATATATCATCAGTAAAGTTGATCTCCTTGCACCCCACATTGTGTGAGATAATTTCATCATTAAGTTAAGAGCACTATTACATTTAGATTTGATGTAAGATACATGTGCTTTCTAATTCAAATGAGTATCAAAAACTAGTCCAAAAAATCTTACCTTATCCTGGAAATGGATTTGTACATTACCCAAAGTAAGATTTATATATTGATTCTGTTTCCATCTACTATTCCTATAAAAGGGATTTTGACAAAGGAAAAATCTATTTCTGGGCGAGGGGCCTGTGTCGCTCAGTGAAATAGGTTCCTTTGATACTATTTCTAGGTATAAATATTACTATTCATACCAGAGAAAAAGAGAAACGTTAGTGCCAAGGTAAATGGCTCGCTCACCTTTTTATAAAAGGTGTCGGTATATATAAAGAGCGAGTGAATACCACTACCAGAGGTACCCTGCCATTTAGCTTCTTCCTCCGCCAAAACCCCATCAACAGAGGAGCCGAACTATAGCCCCGCTACCCTCTACTACTACAGTGAGCGCCTCTGACGACATTCCTTTTGATAGCGTCACCGCCATTACACGCGTCTTGTTTTGTGCTGTGTGTATTTTGCGCTGACTTTTGGATTTTTCACTTTTACGATCAAGCTACTGCATCTAAGTTAAGTACTGCTATTAGTTTTATGATCTCAATTATACAGATCTCACCCATTTTATTATGTTTAGGAGTTGATTAGGTAGCGTGAACTTCATGGTTCCCGCGCCGACTTCTCTCTCCCGGACCGCATGGCGGCTCCCGCACTCTTTTGGTCTTCCAAACATTATTGCTTGAGTTTTTTCTGCCAAAATGTCTGAAACCAACAGACACAGTCCAAACTTGTATTTTTCGAGTGGCATTATTTAGAATTCTTTGCAAATGACGAAGATTGTTGGACGAGTAGTAAATTGCAAAGTCATCCACATAAAGACTACTTTGCACTCCCTGTGGCATTTGATCAACTATATCGTTAACTGCCAACGCAAAAAGTGTTCCACTTAAAACGCTGCCTTGGGGTACACCACAGTCAAGCTTAAAAGATTCAGAGTAAATATTATCAATACGAGTTTGAAATGTTCTTCCATCTATACAATTTCTGATAAAAATAGGATGTCCTCAGAAACCGTTATGATGCAAGGATTTTAGTATCAAGTACCTCCATGTTGTATCATATGCCTTCTGAATGTCAAAAAATAGGGCTATTGTGATCTGTTTTCGTTCAAAGCCTCTACGTACATAATTTTCTAGGTGTGAAAGAGTCTCCAAGGTGGATCGCTCCGATTGTGAGCCAAATTGAGAATTTGATAAAACATTACGACAAAAACACCAATTCAATCTATAATTAACCATTTTTTCCAGTAATTTACAAACACAACTGGTTAGGGAAATTGGTCTATAATTATCTGGATTACTAGGATCTTTTCCTGCTTTAGCTATTGGTATTACTATTGCATGTTTCCATGTCTTTGAAAATAGATGTTTGGTCCAAAGATGATCATAGAAATCTAATAGATAGGCCTTGGCTAAAGGGGCTAGATTTCTTATCATATCAAAATTTACATTATCTTTTCCAGGGGCTGTTGAGCTACAATTTGATAATGCAAATTCCAACTCTTCTTCAGTAAATCTTTTATTGTAGTAAATATCTTCCACAGTATCAAAATTCAATGGTATTGCTTCTTCTCTTCTTTTAATGGCTTGAAAGTGGGCATCTAAATTATCAATATTGCTTATGTTTTCAATATTACGGCCGATAATATTAGAGATTGTTTGAGTATCATGTATTAATGAGCCATTATGCATTAATGCGTGTTTTGCTGATCTGCTGTAAGAACCGTTAATCTTCCTAAATTTCTGCATAGAAGTATTATCTGATATGCTTGACACATATTTTTGCCACAAAATTATCTTCCAATTGCATGCTTTTCGTTTATCAGTTGGGTTAATGTGTCTGACCACCACGGGACTGAACGTTTCAATTGTCGAGTGTCAGTCAGAGGCATCGATTTATAAGCCGCTTGTGTGATAAAATTCACAAAGTCGTCGTTTGTTTTACCATGATCCTGGGAATAATCAAAGGGAGGCACTTGCCTAGTGTAAACCTTGAACTTATCCCAATCAGCTTTATTTGTATTATACCGTTGGATCAGAGAAGTTGGTTGGTTTAATAAAGTTCTATTAATCTTGTTAATATGGCATGTTCCCTTCTTTCACATAGTTCTCTATTCCAAGGTTTTACAGATGGTTTAATATGCTTTAATTTATGATTTAATTCTAGCCATTCTTTTTCCCATTTTGATTGACAGTATTCATTTATTGTTGTTTTGATGTCATTGTAAGGTATTTGTATTTTTTTGATAGACTCCTTTTTTACTGCATTTTTGGCTTCTTTATCCACCTCTTCATTACCCTTTATGCCCACATGGAAAGGGACCCAACATAGTTTTATATTTATAGATTTCCGTTTTACTATTATATCTATCCACTCCCTTATTTCTTCAATTATGGGAAGAGAAATTGTGTATTGTTTTAGCGCTTCTAAAGCACTGTAAGAATCCGTGTATATTACAAAGGTTTTGTTTGCCTTTCCCACCATTAAGGTATGTTTTATAGCCTCTGATATAGCATTTATCTCTGCAGTGAATATCGAGCATATTTTTGGAATTTTTCCCCTTATTTTTATATTTTTTGTTACTACAGCATAGCCTACACCCTCCTTCGACTTGGACCCATCTGTATAAATACTAATGTCCCGTTTATGTTTTTCCTGGTGCGACAGAAATTCACTCCTTAATTGTGCATCTGTTACAGTCTTATTAAATGATTTCTCACAGATTTCTATTTTAGCATGTCTCCACGGAGGTATTTTAGGAGTGGTTATTTTTTATATGCTACTTGTTCCTAATTTTAGATGTTCTATATCAGGTTTTAATCTATCCTCCAATGGTTTAGAGGCTCTTGGTTTATTGTCATAATTATTTGTTATGTTTTTCATATATTTAGTGTATGGATTTTCATTAAGGTTATTTATTTTAGCTATATATTTTAATCCTATTTCTTCTCTTTGTACTTTCAGGGGATCTATTCCTGCTTCTACATACAGACTTTCCACGGGGGAAGTTCTGTAGGCTCCAGTGCATAGTCTAATACCCATGTTATGTATGACATCCAGTTTTGTTAATAGGGTTTTAGACACACTACCATATACTTGACATGCATAATCAAGTTTACTTAGACAAATAGCCTTATATACTTTTATCAGAGGTTCTATCAGCACCCCAGTCATTATGCGCAATTACTTTTATTATATTTAAGGATTTTCTCACTTTTATCGCCAGTTGTTCTATATGTTCTTTAAATGTAAGTTTTTTTTATCAAGTATTACACCGAGGATTTTTATCTGATCATCATATTCAATTATATCATTATTTATGAATAAAGTAGGTATTAATTCCTGTTTTCTTGATCTTGTAAATCTGACTGCTTTTGTATTTTGCAGTGAAAATTTAAAACCCTTGTTATCAGCCCATTTTTTTTACCCTATTTATGGCTGCTTGCAATCTGTTGGTTATGTCCAGCGCTTTTTCACCACTACTATATATGACAAAGTCATCTACAAAAAGGGATCCTTGGACTTCTGGTGGGATCATTTCCATTATCTCATTTATTGCTATTGCAAACAATGCCACGCTTAGTACACTACCTTGGGGTTATTGATTGATTGATTGATACTATATTAATCTAGCATCGTGACAACTAGGTCATTGATGCCGAACTATATATAAAAAGACCCTATAAATTTTAATAATAATAATTAAAAAGAATTATTTTAAAAATAT
Source organism: Macrobrachium nipponense (assembly GCF_015104395.2). Taxonomy (NCBI): domain Eukaryota; kingdom Metazoa; phylum Arthropoda; class Malacostraca; order Decapoda; family Palaemonidae; genus Macrobrachium; species Macrobrachium nipponense. Next base: position 101,302,540 of record NC_087200.1, on the reverse strand, counting down.
GATAAAAGATACTGGCAATTATAAAATAAATATAAAAATAAATTATATATAAAAGAAATTATTACATACATACATACATATACACACACACATACATACATACCATACACATATGTACATGCACACTCACATACATACACACAATTTCAATAAGAATAAAAGCAAGGCGCACACAAGCATTACAGTTTATCTAAAATACGTGTTAAAAAGAAATCCAAACAAGCCAGTCATGTTAAAAATCTCATTTGCTCCTAAAATTTTTGATAACTTAAAAACATTATTCTCCTTCTCATAGTATAGATATTGATTGCGCTGTTCCACCAAACTGGGGCACTCAACCAGCAAGTGCATAACAGTCAGTGGAACTAGGCAATCCTCACAGTATGGTTCGTGATCACGACTCATCAAGTAGGAATGTGTCAGCCTAGTATGTCCAATACGCAGGCGGCACAGAGCAGTTTCAAACCTTCTAGGCATAAAATCGTACTGCCAAGGATTGATTGCAGGTGCAATTGTTCTCATTTTTACATTTGTAGTTAAATTTGACCAAATATTTTGCCAAAGTACTTTATGCTTCTCTCTAATTGGAGTATATAAATCTCTGCACGGCAGCTTAAATGATCTGGGCTCAATACGAGACACAGCCTCCTTGGCAATTGCATCAGCGCGTTCATTTCCAGATATTCCAACGTGTGCTGGAACCTAACAAAATTCAATATTAAAACCCCTCCGCTTAGGTAAAAATGACCATTCCAGAATACTTAAAACTACTGGATGTTTGGAATAAAAATCTTTCAGTGCTTCTAGACGCTTCTAGAGTCACAGTACACAATAAAATTCTTATCATTACTTTTTAAAACTTCTTTGACAGTATTTAAAATTCCATATAATTCTGCAGTAAATGCAGAAGCATTACTTGAGAGCCTTTCACTACGCTCAAAGGACGGAAAAACTATGCCAAAACCAGCGCCTGCACTGGTTTTGGATCCATCGGTAAAAACTGGGATAAAATTGTCGTGTTGTGACATATGATCTAAAAAGGTATAACGTAATATTTTATCAGACATTCTTTTTTGGTTGATTGAAGTAGTTACAAAACTCTACTGCTGGGAATTTCCAAGGGGGAGATAAGATGCCTTGACCAGTAGTACACATTTGTCTGGAATGTTCAGGTCTTGGAGAGTTGATTTCAGTCTGAAGGCATATGGACGTAGCATCTTTGGATGACTTTCATAAAAGCTATCAAATCTTCCATTTCTTAGTGACTGGCATACTAGGGATCCAGGAAGTCTTTGGAATCTGAACCAGCTTTGAGCCAGAAGAGCCTGGTAATGTAATGCTAGGGGCATTTCCCCAGCATCTAGTAACATACTCTCTATAGGGGAAGTCCTAAAAGCTCCAGTAGCAATCCTAATTCCAGTATGGTGAATGGAGTCTAAAATCTTAAGGCGACTTGGGGTAGCCGAGGTGTAAACTTCACATCCATATGTTAATTTTGATAAAACCAAGGCTTTATACAATCTCAATAACTGGAGTCTATCTGCTCCCCAAGATGTATTTGACAAAACTTTCAAGATATCCAAGGATTTTCTGCACTTAGTCCTGAGATTTAGGATATGGGGAAGCCATGTCAACCGAGTATCAAAAATCATTCCTAAGAACCTTGTTTCGGTAACACAAGATATTCTCTGGCCATTTACATATAAATCTGGGTCTGCATGTATCCCTCTAATTCTACAGAAATGCATGGCTACGGTCTTTGATGAAGAAAATCTGAAACCATGCACTTCACCCCATTTCACTATCTTATTTATTACTATTTGTAGATGACGTTCTGCTACTGACATACGTGCAGCTGCAAAAGATAAAGAAAAAGTCATCCACAAAGAGTGTGTGCATACATCAGCAGGTATTGCTTTACTATGTCATTAATTGCTAGAGCAAAAAGTGTTACACTTAACACACTGCCCTGAGGAACACCTTCTTCTTGTTTACAGACTTCAGACAGAACTGCTCCTACTTGTACTTAAAAATAACGATTTTTTAAGAATAGCTTGATAAAAATAGCTAATTTCTCCTCTTAACCATATTCATAGACTACTTGCATGAATTCCTTACCGCCACGTAGTATCATACGCTTTTTCCAAGTCGAAGAAAACCGTGATAAAGTGGTGCTTAGAGGCAAAGGCTTCACATATTGCAGACTCCATTCTAACCAAGATATCAACAGTGGATCGCATACTGCGGAAACCACATTGGGCCGGAGAGAAAAAGTTTCCTCGCTCTAAATACCACACTAAACGAGCATTCAACATTTTCTCCATTAGTTTACACAAACAAGATGTTAGGGCAATTGGACGATAATTTCCTACGAAAGAACTATCCTTTCCAGGCTTAACAAAAGGAAGGACTCTTGCTAGTTCCCAACATAAAGGGTAGTAATGTTCTTTATAAATTCTGTTTATTATACTGAGGATAAATCTTTTAGTATTCTGAGCAGCATGCTTGATCATAGAATATGAAATTTCATCAGGACCAGGAGCAGATTCTTTACACTTTGAGAGAGCCAATTCAAATTCTCTCATAGTAAATGGAATATTATAAGACTCCTCTTTATTTGCTGTGAAATCAAGATAATACTGTTCCATTTGTTTTCTGCTGTTTGCATACGGTTTCTCATTATCTTTTTTAGATATTTAGCAAAATGTAGGGGCAAACCCCCTCATTTGACACTACTTCTGGATCTCCTACATTTTATGCCATTTATTTTTAACACAGGTGGTTGGCTAGGTACAAACTTTCCTGCTATTTTCCTTATCTTCTTCCACACTAATGTGATGGGAGTTTTGCAATTTATGGAAGAAATGAAGTTTATCCAAGATTTTCTTCGTGCATTTTTAATTTCAAACCTAAACTTTGCCCTAGCCTTACGAAATTCTACCAGATAATAGTTACATTTCCGTCTTTTATACCTAGTAAAACAAGATCTCATAGTTTTCTATGGGTTTCATGGCATTTCTTTGACCACCATGGAACTGGTCGGCGCATAAATAGACCTGATGTTCTTGGAATTGACTGAAGTCCAGCTGCAAATAAAGTAGTAATTAACAATTCCATAGCATCCTCAATGCATCCAAATTCATCTGCTGTAGCTTCGATTGAACTATGCTCTTCAAAATTTGCCCAGTCAGCTCTTTTTACACTCCAACGGGGTAATCTTGAACATGGAGGACTTGATCCAGTGCTTAAAACAATTGGAAAGTGATCACTACTATACCTATCATCGATCACTTGCCAGTTGAAGTCCATAATGGCATCGGCACTACATATTGACAAGTCTATGGCTGTTAAAGTACCGGTCTGTACATGGAAATGGGTGGGTTCTCCAGTGTTTAGAACCACTACCTTGGGGGATTCCTTCCTCCTGGATAAATGATTCAGAGATTTCTGCCCCCAATTTGACTTTTATATATCTTTCTGATAGGAATTCCCTAATATATTCATATAAATTCCCTCCTATTCCCCTTTCTATAATTTTTTTTAATATCCCCCCCCAGATTTTGTATCTCTCTTGTAATCATTAAGAGGGGATCTATGGTTCTTTTATTTTTCCCGAATCCAAACTGTCAGTTTGACAGCTGTTTGTTTTCTAATACTCATATCAATCTGTTATTCACCATTTTTTCAAATATCTTGCTTAGACAACTAGTAAGGGCTATTGGCCTATAGCTGCTTGGTAACTCTGGGTCTTTTCCTGGTTTTAAGCCTGGTATGATTAAAGATTCTTTCCAGGTTTTAGGCATGCTGTGAGAATGCCATAATTCATTTAAAATTTCTAATAAAAAGGTTTTGCTTTCATCTGGTAAATTTTTTATCATTTCATATCTAATATTGTCTTCCCTGGAGCTGTTGGACTTGCAAGTTTTCAGGACATTTTCCAGTTCTTCCATGGTGAAAGGAAGATTATAGATTTCCTGATTATTAGATTTTATTGGTATTGGAACATAATTTTTGATTTTTAATTGGAATTTCTTTGTATAATTTGAGATACTCAATGTTTTGACAAAGCATTTACCCAATTCATTTGCTACTAGTTTGGGGTTTGAAATATAGTTCTTTTCTACTTTTAATATAAGTAATGGTTCTGGCCGATATCTATCCTGCAGTTAATTTATTTTTTTCCAGATTTCTTTGTCTTGAGTTTTAGAATTTATATTATTAATATATTTCTTCCATGAATTTCTTTTTGCTATTTTGAATATTCTTTTCTGCTTTGCTTTAGCTCTCAAATATGCAATTCTATTGGCATCACATTTATGTCCCAGATATCTTCTAAAGCATGTTCTCGTTATCTTCCTTGCTGCTTTATATTCCTCATTCCACCAGGGTACCAGTGGTCTAGTCGGGTTGCCTGAGATAACAGGAATAATTTCATTTGCTTTATTATCTACTGTTTTTACTAGATGTTCATAAGCATCTATGTGGTTTGTAATGTCTAATAATTTCTTGTGAATTACCGTTTTCTCTTTATATAAATTCCAATTTGCTTCCTCCATTTTCCTCTTCGGTATTTATGTTACATTAGTATTATTTTCTAACTCAATTTGTATTGCTGTACTTTGTTCTTCTTTTGGTGGGTGATGTATATCTGCTGTAGTTTTCTTTATTGGCTGAAGAGTCTCAGATGTTCTTTTTATTAGAGGTGCATTTAAATGGCTTTTAATCTTAAGTTCTATTTCAATACCTTCTTCATTTTTATCTAATATTTTGACGTTCTCTTTTATTTGGGTTCCTCTTTTTTCATTTTTTGTTTGCAAACAATTTTCGTTGACTTTGTCTTGTCGGTATTCATTTTTTTCTATATAGATTTTTGTATAATTTGTTTTTTGGATTTGGGTGGGGTTGTTTCTAGTAGTCTTTTTTTTTTTTTTTTTTTTTTTTTTTGTCTTTTGACTTTGCTCTTGTATTTTGCTTGTCCTCCAAATTCACCGTGTCTTCATGCATTTCTGGTGTTGGTAATATATTATATAAATTGGCGTTACTTATATGTTCTGCAGCTTCTGAGCTTGAATTATGGTCCTTCATATTATGAGTATTTTCTGTTTGATTTATACTGTATACTTTTGTAGGAAATTGGTTTTGCACTTCTTTATTTACTACCTCTTTATATGTGTTTTTCCTTGCTGGACCTTGTAAACCTCTTACTTTTAGTTCTATCTTAGCTTCTCTTATTGACATTCCACTTCTTTATTGTAAGATTTTTAGTTCAGTGTTGTATAAGTAATATGCGCATTCCTTTGATCTTGAGCGGTGATTCTGACCACAATTTATGCAAATTGGGTTTTCACAGTCCCATTTTGTTGTGTGGTTGTATGATCCACAAAATGCACATCTTGGAGCTTCTCTACAATTTTTACTTGAATGGCCATATCTACTACATGATTTGCATTGTAGTGGTTTAGGGATATATGGTCTCAACTCTCTCGTCTGCCCTAATATTTTATTTGTTAAAGGGAGTTCGTTTCCTTCAAATTTCAGGTTAGCTATGTGTATATATATTTTTGAATTTTTCCTACTTGGGATATCATAGATGTCACATTCTTCAATGTTTTTGTATCTTTTCTTAAACGAGTCCATCAAAATATTTCTATTTATTAATTCGTCATCATTATTTGGCAGGATTATAGTACCACAAATACTATTAAGTTTATTATGTTTGGTGACTTTTGTTTTGTGTTATGTATATTTGTAATTTGTAAATAATTTTCTGATTGGGCTTTAGTAGTGGTTTCCACTATCAATGTATTGGTTTGTGTTTGATGAAATTCCATGTTTTCTGTTGGGTATCTGGTCAGTAAATAATTTTCTAATTTTGAATTTTAAATTTTGTTTTCACTTTCTATTATCAAAAATCTTGTCCGACTATCCTTTCCAAAAAGTAAATCAAATAAAGCTAGAGAAGGCTAGGCCAGAATTTTCTTTTGACAAATCTTTTAGGCCTAATAAAAGGCTCCATAGTGGGTATATTTTGGGTTGAAATGTCCAAAAGGATGTCCTTGTTCGTGTCCAGGGTCAGATGGGAATTTTGTGTCAACTGGTCACATTTTCCAGGGGATTCGTTTCCATAGTCTATTTACATTTTTTTCTTTTTTTTGAAATTACAGAGAAACCAACTGCAAGTCATGGAAAAAACTGAGTCTCCTCTCAAAGACTTCCCATTCACCAAAGACACATAGCAGAGACCAACTCCCATATGTTCACTCCCTACCCTACCCCGATTGATTGATTGATTGATTGATTGTGTATTATATCTGGCGCCACAACATCTGGATAATTGACACCGAAATAAAATAAATAGAAAAAATTAAATTTTTAATAAATTTCATACAAAAATATCAATAAATATATTATAAAAATTTTCTTCATATATATAAGTTCTTACATAGACATTCTATGTATAATTAGACTTGCTTGAGGAGGCCCACCTCCCTCATATAGATATATAACTGTTCTATATTACAATCCTTTCCAAGAATTGTAGCTAGGATAAAATTACCTACTCTGTCACGACCCCAAGTCAGGAACCTATGTCTCAAATTCAAGAATCTGGGACATTCAATCGACAAATGTTTCACAGCCAAGGGCACAGGACAGTTCTCGCAAAACGGAGGATTTTCATGAGACATCAAGAACCCATGTGTGAGTCTTGTATGTCCAATCCCCAATCTGCACAACATCGTTTCTTGTCTTCTTGGCATATTCGGATATGACCAAGGAGACACGGATGACGTGATACTACGTATTTTTTGATTAGTTAAAATATCCTCCCACTGGGACTGCCAACATTTTTTAACACTCTGACCTACTAGAGGATATAAATCCCGATATGGTAGTAGGAATCTTGTGGGTTCTGAGGAGCTGACCGCAGACTTTGCAAGTTGGTCAGCTTTCTCATTCCCAACCACTCCAACATGGGAAGGAACCCAACAGAACTTTATTTCTTTCCCTCTTTTTTTTTAGTAAAAGCAACCATTCCAATATATCTAAAATCAGAGGGTTTAAAGGGTTAAAAGATTCCAGTGACTGAAGAACACTTCTTGAGTCACAATATATAATAAAATTATTTTCATTCCGAATAAAAACTTCTTTTAAAGCCTTTAAAATTCCATATAATTCTGCTGTAAAAATCAATGCAACAGATGATAACCTGCCACTTCTCTCTACATCAGGGAAGGCTACACCAAAGCCGACGCCAGCATCTGACTTTGAGCCATCCGTAAAAACTGCAATGGAGTCATCAAGTTGCATGGAATGTTCTAAAAATATTGACCGCACCACATGGCCTCACTGGACAATTCTGTCTTGGTAAAATTAAAATATCTACAAAATTTTACCTCTGGAAAATTCCAGGGGGGACTAACTGAAAATTTTGCTAGTAAAATCTCGATTCTTGGCATATTTAATTCACGGACAATAAAATTTACTCTAAAAGCAAATGGATGAGGTTGCTTGGGGTGATTTTCATAAAACTGCCAATGCCTTTCATTTCTCATACAAATGCTGGTTAAAGACCTAGGTAGCCTCTGGAATCTATACCAGCTCCAAATCAGCAGACGCTTGTAATGAAGATCCAGAGGCACCTCATCAGCATCTACAAGCATGCTCTCAGTGGGAGATGATTTAAATGCTCCTGTATACAATCGTATTCCTCCATGATGAATTGAGTTGAGCATTTTAAGGCTATTTGGCTTCGCAGAAGTGTACACCTCACACCCATAACTTAATTTTGAAAAGACCAAGGCTTTATATAATCTCAACATCTGAGTTCGGTCTGCACCCCACGAAGTGTGAGACACGACTTTCAACAAATTCATTGCTTTCAAGCATTTTGCCTTAATATATTTCAGATGTGGAATCCAGGTCAGCTTGCTATCAAAAATCAAACCAAGAAACCTTGTTTCACCAACACATGGAATTCTCTGCCTATGAATGAATAGATCTGGATCAGGGTGGAATCCCCTTATACGACAAAAGTGCATAGTTATCGTTTTACTGGCAGAAAATCTAAAACCATTAACCTCAGCCCATTTTACTATATTATCAATGCAGAGCTGAAGGCGGCGTTCAGCCACTGCGATCCTTGATGCTGCAAAGGAAATTGACAGGTCGTCAACAAATAGGGTATATGTTATATCTGGGGAATCATTTTAGATACCCCCATTGATTACCAAGGCAAACAAGGTTACACTTAAAACACTTCCTTGTGGTACTCCTTCTTCTTGATTGAACACATCTGACAATGTTGCTCCAACCTGAAACTGAAATATCCTATATTTTAAAATAGCCTTAATAAAGAGGGGCAAATTGCCTCTCAGGTTGCATGCATAAAGGACCCTCAAAATGCCATATCTCCATGTTGTATCATAAGCCTTCTCTAGGTCAAAGAAAACAGTGATGTGACGCTGTTTGTTGGCAAAAGCTTCACATATTGAAGATTTCATTCATACCAATACATCAGTTGTGGAGTGCATACTCCGAAAACCATTTTTTCCATGATCTTACACAAAATGTTATTGTCATGATACAATAAAGTTTGATGCATACTTACCTGGCAGATATATACTTAGCTATAGACTCCGTCGTCCCCGATAGAAATTCGAATTTCGCGGCACACTCTACAGGTAGGTCAGGTGATCTACCGCCCCGCCGCTGGTGGCGGGAATAGGAATCATTCCCGTTTTCTAAGACAGATTTTCTCTTCCACCTGTCTCCTGAGGGGAGGTCGGGTGGGCCATACACCGTATATATCTGCCAGGTAAGTATGCATAAAACTTTATTGTATCATGACAATAACATTTTTATGTATTCAACTTACCTGTCAGATATATACTTAGCTGATTGGCACCTTTGGCGGAGGGTAAGAGACAGCTAATCTACTGAAATAGACAGGAAACAACATATGTTGTAGGTAATAAAATTAAAAACCTTGATTCCTACCTGTGTTAGCGAAAGACTTCATGGCTACTGCCTAGGAGCCCGTATCGCTTCAAGAGCCTCAGCAAGGTAGTGACCTCATGCTAAGAGTTCTTGATGGTCTGTTACAGGGGTCTTACCCACTTACGCTTCAGAACCTTAGGATCTTTGTCAATGGGGTCCTATCCACTTACATGACAAAACACCTTGCCTATTGGCATGATCATAGAGCACGACACTAATCCCGATCACCTGATCCTCATTGGGGTTAGTACTAAGATTGAAAGGAGTCATCCCCGAACATCCTTTCAAGCAACCCACAACTCAACAACAATATTAAAACTAATTATTAAAAATATTAAAAACAAATTTAAGGATCAGCGTCTGCTCCATTTCCCAGCATAGTATCCGCTGATACATAAGGTCCAAGAGCGAAACATTTATCGTATGTTATTCTAACATCCTTTAAATAGTGGGATGCAAATACTGAATTGCACCTCCAATAAGTTGCTGCTAAAATGTTTCTCATGGACATATTCTTCGTAAAAGAAAGGGAAGTTGCCACAGCCCAGACTTCGTGAGCTTTCACTCTCAGCAGCTTTAAAGAGTTCTCTTGGCAATTCCTATGAGCTTCGGTAATTACATTTCTGACAAAGAATGCCAGTGCGTTCTTTGACATAGGTCTCTTGGGGTTTCTTACCGAACACCAAAGACCTTGTCGACATCCCTGAAGCTGTGTCTTCTTTTCTAAATAAATTTTAAGGTCCTGACTGCCAAAGGGACCGATCCAACTCTCTTCCTACCAGAGAAGAGAGTCCCTTGACTTCGAAACTTCTATGGCCAACGGTTTACAGAAAGGGTTGATTCTCATTCTTTGCTAGGAAAATAGATCCTGGAAAGAAATGACAGCCGAGTCTTTTCTAAATCCCACCCGAGAGTCCAAAGCATGCAATTCACTGATCCTCTTAGCAGTTGCGAGAGCCAACAGGAATATGCATTTGCTAGCAAGATCTCTGAATGAGATTTTATCTATAGGTTCGAACCTGTCCGACATCAAGAACTTTAGGAAAACGTCCAGGTTCCAACTCGGGGGAATCGACGATCTCAATTTCTTAGTCTCGAAAGACCTGATGAGATCATGAAGATCCTTATTATTCTCGAGATTCAGCCCTCTGTTTCTAAAAACAGCTGAGAGCATGCTCCTAATATCCCTTGATAGTTGATACGGCCAATTTGGATTCTTCTCTTAAGAAGAGGAGAAAATCCGCGATTTCGGTTACAGAGGTATTGGAAGAGGACAGCTTCTTCGACCTACACCATCTACGGAAAACTTCCCACTTCGATTGGTAGACCCGCAGGGTAGAGGCTCTGCGGGCTCAAGCAATTGAAGTTGCCACTTTCTTTGAAAAGCCTCTCGCTCTGACCAGTCTTTCGATAGTCGAAAGGCAGTCAGGGAGAGACTTTGGATGTTTTTGTGGAACCTCTCGAAGTGGGGTTGTCTGAGCAGATCTGTCCTGTCTGGTAGAGATCTGGGGAAGTCCACCGTCCATTCCAGTACCTCTGTGAACCAGATTCGGGAAGGCCAAAAGGGAGCAATTAGAGTCATTCTCATTCCCTCCGATGCCACAAATTTCCTTACTACTTCCCCCAGCAATTTGAATGGGGGAAAGGCATATGCATCTATGCCTGACCAATCCATGAGGAAGGCATCGATCGCTGTGGCTCTGGGATCTTCTTCTAGCGAGCAGAAGTTGTCTATTTTCCTGGAGAGGAACGTGGCAAACAGGTCGATCTGGGGTCTCCCCCAGAGTGACCATATTTGTCTGCAGACTCCTGAGTGGAGCATCCACTCTGTCGGGAGAACCTGGTTCTTTCTGCTCAACCTGTCTGCCCTTAGGTTTTTTACTCCTTGGACAAACCTTGTACGCAGAATAATGCCCCGTTCCTCTGTCCAGGTTAATAGAGCTCTCGCTATTTCGTTCAGAGAGAAAGATTGAGTGCCCCCTTGATTCCGGATGTAAGCCAGAGCTGTGGTGTTGTCGGAATTGACTTGAACTACCACCCCTCTGACTTCCGCTTCGAAGTATTCCAGGGCTAGATGAATTGCCAGGAGTTCCTTCGCATTGATGTGCAGAGTAGTTTGTTGTCTGGTCCAAATACCTGCTACTTCCTTTGGACCCAGTGTTGCTCCCCAACCTGTTTCCGAGGCATCGGAAAACAACACTCGGTGAGGGTTCCGAATCAAGAGGGACACCCCTTCGTTCCTTGTTAATGGGGTTAACCACCACTTTAGGTCGGATTTTATCCCCTGTTGGATGGGAAAAACGTCTGACAAGTCTCCTGTCTTTTGACTCCACATCCTCTTTAGATAAAATTGCAGAGGTCTGAGATTTAATCTTCCCAGGGAAATGAACTGCTCTAACGAGGAAAGGGTGCCCAGCAGACTGAGCCATTCCCTCGCCGAGGTCCGTTCTCCCCTAAGAAGTTCGAGATCTTTTCTAAGCCTCGAGTAATTCTGTCTTGAGATGGAATGCCCGAAAACCCCGAGAATCCATCTGTATCCCCAGATAGACTATGTTCTGTCTGGGGATCAATTGTGATTTCTCGAGGTTCACGAGCAGTCCCAGAGATTTTGTCAAGTTCAAAGTCTTCTCCAAGTCCTTCAAGCACTGAATTTCCGATTTTGCTCTATTAGCCAATCGTCCAGATAAAGGGATATATTTATCCCCTCTAGATGTAGCCATCTTGCAACATTCATCATTAGCCTCGTGAACACTTGAGGGGCTGTTGAAAGGCCGAAAGCATAGGCTCTGAATGGTATACTTTCCCCTGCATCATGAATCGGAGATATTTCTTCGATGATGGATGCAGGGGGACATGAAAGTATGCATCTTGTAGATCTAAGGAGACCATCCAATCTCCTGGACGAAGAGCCGCAAGAACCGATTTTGATGTTTCCATAGAGAACTTTGTGTTCTCCACAAATCGTTCAATGCGCTCACATCCAGGACCGGTCTCCACCCTCCCGAGGATTTCGGAACCAGAAAAAGACGGTTGTAGAATCCTCGGGAATGCGGATCCCGAACCACTTCGATGGCCTCCTTTTGCAACATCTGTTTCTACCAGTTGCAATAATGCTTCTTTCTTGGCAGGGTCCCTGTATTGGGCTGACAGTTCCCTCGGGTTCGTAGTCAAGGGAGGTCTGTCTCGAAAGGGATCATATATTTCCCTTTGTTACCACGGAAAGGGACCAAATTTCTGCCTGTCTCCGAGCCATTCTTCGGAAAATTTCCGAAGTCTGGCTCCTACCGGTGCTTGAAGGACTGTTGTCTCATTTCGCTCTCTTGATAGGTCTGAAGGAAGACCTAACCTCTCTTCTGCACTCCTCTCTTCTTAAAAGAGGGTCTGGCCGAGGTACTCCCTCGAAAGGGCTGTTGAGGAGCCCGAGTCTCTCTCTTAATAGGACCCGAAGTTCTCGATTTCTTTGCAGATGGGCCAAGAGATCTTGTGTGGCCTTTTCTGTCAAAGAATGAGAAATATCTTTTACTAGATTTGAAGGAAAACAATTGGTCCGACAGAGGAGCATACAGAAGAGATGACCTCTGAGTAGGAGTAACTGCTTTCGTCAGAAAAGAGCTAAATAAGACTCTCTTCTTCAGAATACCAGTTCCAAACAGAGAGGCCACCTCTCCTGATCCATCCTGAACCGCCTTGTCCATACAGGAAAGAACACTATGAAGGACTTCTGGACTAAGAGATTCCTTCTCTTGTGTCTTTTTGGCCAACACCCAAGGGACCAGTCTAAGAAGTTAAAAACTTCTAAGACATTAAACAATCCCTTGAGGAGATGGTCCATCTCAGAAGTCCCCCATGTGATCTTTGCTGATGACAAGGCTTGTCTCCTAGACGAATCTACCAGATTCGAAAAATCTGCTTCGGCAGTGGACGGGAGAGCTAGACCCCGTGGTTTGCCCGTCTCGTACCAAATTCCCTTCTTTCCTGATAGTCTGGAAGGAGGGCAGGTAAAGACTGTCTTTCCCTGCCTTCTCCTTGGATTCCAACCAATTTCCTACGAATCGGAGAGCCTTGTTCATGGAAATGGTTGGCTTCATTTTAATAAAAGATGATTGTTTCGGGACCTTCGTGCTTGTAAATAAGGACCTTGGAGAAGGAGGAGCAGTCGGGCTTAAAGAGTCCCCAAACTCTTGAAGTAAGAGGGCTGCCAGCTTCTTGTAATCTGACAAACCCAGAGCCGAGTGATCTTCAGAATCCAAAATCTCTTCCAAATCCAATTCCGAAGAGGATTGTTTATTTCCAGCAGGAGACTGGCCTCTTGCAACATTCACCCCACTCTCGCAAGAACGACGACGACCCCCTGTGCGATAACTTGCGTCCCTACGAGAGATAGGTTGATCCTGCAAAACGACCTTATCCTTCTCCTGGCAAGAGCGATGGCCGCTTGTGCGACACCTTTCTCTCCTGTCAGACGAAGGATGTCCTCTCCTATTGCTTTCTCCGGAACCACCTATGTCTTGACAAGGAATACGGCCGCTTGTGCGACAACTAGAGTCCCTGTCAGGTAAAGGTTTATCCTTCCGAAAGCTAAACAAATCCTCTTGGCTTAATTGTCTTTTGGAAGAAGTCCGTCTCTTATTTGTCACTTGTGGCTCATTGCGCCGGGTTGGCGCTCGTGATTCCTTGCGCCAAGCTGGCGCTTCTGGCGCATTTCGGCAGGGTGGCGCTTCTGGCGCATTTCGCCAGGCTGGCGCTTCTGGCGCATTTCGCCAGGCTGGCGCTTCTGGCGCATATGGCGCATCTGGATGGCTTCTGGCTCTTCTGACTCGTATGGAGTCTCAAACGCATCTGGCGCATTGCGCCAGGTTGGCGTTTTTGGCGCATTCTTCATACTCCTCTGAGTATAAGAAGAAACTTCCGTTTCTTCTTTCCTTCCCTTCGTCTTCTTTATAGGAAGGAAAGAGTCCTTTCTCCTGGGAGTTTCCTTAGTAAAAACTCCTACTAAGGCCGAAAGTTGCTCCTGCACATTTAGGATCATTTTCGCAGCCGCATTCTCTTTTTCCTTCCCTGATTCAGGTGAGGGATGTCTAGAAGCGGAAGGAAACTCCGATTTCCGTTTAGGAACCAATCTCCTTTTCTTCTTCTCACAAGGTGATAGATCGGAGAAAAGCTCAGGGCTTGAATCCAAAGTTGGAGCCTTCCAACTTCTCTTTAAGGGCGTGACAGTTCATCAGAACTCCATCCCCTTACATTAGGTGAAGAATGTCTAGAAGCAGGAAGGAAAACTCAGATTTTTGACTCGTTTATTGGGATTTACCAATCTCCTGTTCTTCTCACAAAGGTGATAGATCGGAGAAAGAAAAAAAAGCTCAGGGCCTTGAATCCAAAGTTGGAGCCTGCCAACTTCACTTTAAGGGGGCGTGACGTTTCATCAGAACTCCATCCCCTTACATTAGAGTGAAGAATCTGACGAAGAAAAACACTTCTTTAGGATGCTTTTTCGATAGCGATCCTTGGCAGTTCGGGTCGTCACAGAATCTGCCGAGGGGACGCCTGATCGGTGGGGATTCTCCATAACCTCCGTAAGGCTTTTGACATTCCTTCTCCTCTGGGCCTGTGAGCTTGGAAGAGGTCTAGGCCTGGGAGCGAGATGAAGCCGATCAGACGCACCCCCCTCCACTGCACTAGGGACACTTAATTCACTATCACTGTGTTTACCTTTCAACGTCAGCATTTGACGTTCCATCCTTTGTAGCGCAGCTTTAAGATCTGCAATTTCCGTTGCCGGGTTTGCAGTCTTAGTACTAGAGGAAGAAGATAGAGGTTTAGGGTTAGGTGTTAATTTAATAGGCTCGTTAGAGCGAGACCTACTTACGCTTCTGGAGGAAGCCTTCCTAGCCCTATCCATATCTAATTTCCTTAAATATGAATTTAAATTCTTCCATTCTTCCTCATTCATATTTACACATTCATCACAGGTGTTAGAAATTGAACATTCATTCCTTCTACACCCCTTACAAACTGTGTGAGGGTCTACCGAAGCTTTCGTAGCCTCACCATGCATCCCTCATTTACACACTGTCTTCTAACTGTAAAGCTAGAATCCGACATCATGAGAAATATCCAAAACCAAGTCCAAAAAACAGTCCACGAAAGAGTATGCCAAACCAAAGATCCAATACGTCACCAAAATAACCAGCTTAGAAGATCAATAGCGATGAAAAAACACGAAAATCAAATCAGGAGTAACAACAACAATGTTGCTGTCACGGCCGATAGAGAAAATCTGTCTTATAAAACGGGAATGATTCCTATTCCCGCCACCAGCGGCGGGGCGGTAGATCACCTGACCTACCTGTAGAGTGTGCCGCGAAATTCGAATTTCTATCGGGGACGACGGAGTCTATAGCTAAGTATATATCTGACAGGTAAGTTGAATGCATAAAACAAGATGTTACTGCGATAGGACGATAATTTTCTGTATTGAATGGATCTTTTCTAGGTTTCACAAATGGCAGTAATTTTAACTTCTCCCAAAGCTTGGGGAAGATATGTTCTCGATAAATTCTGTTAATTAGGCTTAATATGAAAAGTCTGGTATTTTCAGGAGTATGCTTAATCATTGAATATGTTATATCATCCAGTCAAGGAGCTGATTCATTACATTTATTCAAGGCTGATTCAAATTCTCTGATAGTAAAAGGAGCATTGTACTGCTCATGTCTTGAGGTAATAAAATCAATTTCGACCTGTTCCATTATCCCTCTTTGACCTGAATAGGGTCTATCATCATTTTTCTTTGCAACATTAGCAAAAATGATTAGCAAACTCATTTGCCACTAACTGGGGGTTTGCTACCTCGCAACCACTGACCTTGATAACTGGAGGTTGACAAGGAGTGAACTTGCCTGCTATTTTTCTAACTCTCTTCCAAACTAGAGTCAGAGGAGTTTTTGAATTTAGTGAAGATATGAATATTGTCCAAGATTCTTTTCGTGCTTTTTTTATTTCCATGCGAAAATGAGCTCTCGCTTTTCGAAATTTTACACGATAATACTCACATTTTTGTCTGCGGTATCTGGTGAAGGCAGATCTCATAGTTCTATGAGTTTCCTGGCATTTACGAGTCCACCACGGAACTGGTCGGCGGACAAATTTGCCCGAAGTCCTACGTATAGACTGAAGTCCAGCTGAGAACATTATTGTATTCAAAAAGTCAAGAGTTTCATCTACACAGGGAAAGTCATCAGCAGAGTCATCTATTGAGCTGTGCTCCTGGAATGTTGGCCAATCAGCTTTACCAATGTTCCATTTGGGTAGCCTTGAAGATGGAGGACTTGATGCTAAACTCACCACTATTGGAAAATGGTCACTGGTAAATTTATCATTTATAGCTTTCCAATTAAAGTCAATAAGACAGTCATCACTACATATAGATATGATATTGTTATGATACAATAAAGTTTGTTCATACTTACCTGGCAGATATATATATATAGCTGTATTCTCCGAAGTCCGACAGAATTTCAAAACTCCCGGCAAACGCAGTGGTCGGCCAGGTGGTTAGTACCCATTCCCGCCGCTGGGAGGCGGGTGTCAGGAACCATTCCCATTTTCTATTCAGATTTTTTAATGTCATTTGTCCCGAGGGGAGGTGGTTGGGCGGGTACTTGTTATATATATCTGCCAGGTAAGTATGAACAAACTTTATTGTATCATAAAAACAATATCATTTTTTGTTCATGACACTTTACCTGTCCAGATATATATATATAGCTGATTCCCCCACCATTGGAGGTGGGGAGGGACAGAATAAAAGGATTTTGGGAAACATTTCACATGCAGATGATAGACATCTTGGTTCCTTACCTGTTAGCGTAGCTGACTTCGTGATTACTGTCACCCAAGTCTGCTTTTGCTTTACTAGAGTCTCCAGCAAGGACGTGACCTGTATAGCTGGTGAGATCTAGATGATCTGACAACGGGGGCGTGACCACAATGTGTCTAGACCATATTGACCATACTTTAAGGGCAGCGAAGCAAAGAAAAAACCACCACCTGACCTAGCCTAACAAAGTTAGTCCCCAAAACTTTTAAGGCTAAAATAAAGGGAAGTCCGCCTCTAGCGGTCGACCCTACAACCAAAAAACCAACAACCATAAAATAAAAGCACACCTATCCATTTTCTAAAGGATAGGATTCGTGCCACTTCCCGTACCCAAAACTGAATCTGCTGATACGTATGGTCCAAGCGAAAAGCAGTTCTCATATGTCACTTTCACATCCCTGAGGTAGTGTGAAGCGAACACAGAGTTGCTTCGCCAAAATGTAGTGCTCACAATATCGCTGAGCGCCATATTCTTCTGAAATGCCATCGAAGTTGCGACAGCTCTAACTTCATGAGCATTGACTTTCAGAATTTTCAAATCACTATCTGGGCAGGACGAATGGGCCTCCTGATGGTGCTTCTCAAGAAGAAACGCTAAGGCGTTCTTAGACATAGGTAAATCAGGTCTTTTCACAGAACACCAAAGATTGTCTGATTGACTCTAATTTGTTTTGTTTCTATCCAGATGAATTTTAGAGCTCTGACAGGAACACAGGACTCTTTCTGGCTCTCTACCAACAATCCCTGTTAATCCCTTGATATCAAAGTTTTTAGGCCAGGGATTGGAAGGATTTTCGTTTTTAGTTAAGCTAAAAAGGAAGGACTCAAGGAACAGACTGCATTGTGTCCCCTAAATAAACCAACATTTTTGCTAATTGCTTGAACCTCACTCACCTCTTCGCAGTGGCTAGGGTGGTTAGAAAGAGGGCCTTCTTCGTTAAATCTTTCAGCGAAGCCTCGTGCAAAGGTTCAAAGGGACTCGCCATTAAAGATTTTAGAACTATATCCAAATTCCACGAAGGTGTTTTAACCTGTGGAACCTTTGATGTTTCGAAGGATCTCAGAAGATCGTGAAGATCCCTATCATTCGTCAAATCTAGGCCTCTATGACGGAAGACTGTTGACAGCATACTCTTATATCCTCTAATTGTTGATACTGCCAACTTGTCTACATTCCTAAGATGTAACAGGAAATCGGCGATTTGGCTCACAGAGGTCTTGGAGGAGGAAATGCCCTCTTTCCTACACCATCTTAAAAACAGCCCACTTAGACTGGTAGACAGATTGAGAGGAAGCTCTTCTCGCGGTGGCGATAGCTTTTGCCACCTCTCCTGAAAACCCTCTCGCTCTTGCCAGCTTCTTGATAGTCTGAATGCAGTCAGACTCAGAGCGAACGGGTTTTGGTGATATCTCTCGAAGTGGGGCTGTTTGAGAAGATCGGGTCTTACTGGTAGGATTCTTGGGAAGTCCACTAGTAGGGACATGACCTCTGTGAACCACTCGCTTGCTTGTGCCAGAATGGTGCGACCAGTGTCATCCTTGTTCCTTCCGACGCTGCTAACTTCCTTGTTACTTCTCCCAGAAGTTTGAACGGGGGAAAGGCGTATACATCCATCCCCGTCCAGTCCCAAAGCATTGCGTCTACTGCTACTGCTTCCGGGTCGATGATCGGTGAACAGTAAAGAGGCAGTCTCTTCGTTTTCGAAGTCGCGAAGAGGTCCACTATTGGTCGTCCCCATAGTCTCCATAACTGTTGGCAGACTTCTATGTGCAGAGTCCATTCTGTCGAAATTAATTGATTTCGACGGCTTAAAATGTCTGCTCTGACATTCTGGGCCCCTGAAACAATCTTGTCAGGAGAGTTTATGTTCCTCTCCTCTGACCATAACAGGATTACTCTCGCTATCTTGTAGAGAGAACGAGAGTGTGTCCCCCCCTGTTTCTTGATATAAGAAAGGGCCGTGGTGCTGTCCGCGTTGATCTGGACAACTCGGCCTATGACTCGTTCTTGAAATGCTAGAAGCGCTAAGCGAATCGCCTCTAACTCCTTGAGGTTGATGTGCCAAGGCTTCTGTTCTTTTCTCCAGAGGCCTGACACTTCCTCCTTTCCCAGAGTTTGCTCCCAGCCTGTCATAGAGCGTCTGTAAATAAACAAGCAAGGTCGGGGCTCTGCAGACAGAGGGACACTCCTTTCGACATCTTGGTGGGATCGAGCCACCACTCTAGGTGTTTCTTGACCAACGGGGATATTCTCAAATTCTCCTCTAAGTTTTGTCTGTCCTGCCAATTTTCTGTTAGAAAAAAACTGTAGGGGCCTGAGATGTAGTCTCCCTAGAGAAACAAACTTCTCCAGCGAAGAAATGGTCCCCAGCAGACTCATCCATTCCTTCGCCGAGCATGTTTCCTTCTCCAGGAAGGCTGACACTTTTTCTAAGCCTTTCCGCTGACGTTCTAGCGACGGAAAAGCCCGAAAAGCCACTGAGTCCATCTGAATCCCCAGATACACGATGGACTGTGTTGGGATCAGATGGGACTTCTCGTAATTGATCAGGAGGCCTAAAGATTTCGCCAACAGTAACGTAGTCTGAAGGTCCTCCAGACA
Organism: Macrobrachium nipponense; assembly: GCF_015104395.2. Classification (NCBI taxonomy): domain Eukaryota; kingdom Metazoa; phylum Arthropoda; class Malacostraca; order Decapoda; family Palaemonidae; genus Macrobrachium; species Macrobrachium nipponense. The sequence goes on along the minus strand of NC_087200.1, from coordinate 101,283,062 downwards.
CCTTGCTCTCGACGACGACCGTATGAGCCAGTCGTCCAGGTAAAGGGAGACTCGTATCTTCGAGAGTGAAGCCACTTTGCCACATTCCGCATCAGAAAAGTGCAAAATCATGGGAGCTGTGCTCAGTCCGAAGCATAGCTCTGAACTGGAAGACCTGTCCTCTTAAAATGAACCTGAGAACTCCTGGACTGGGGATGGATGGGGACATGAAGTAAGCGTCTTGGAGATCTAATGACACCATCCAATCCCCTGGGTCCTCAAGGCCCCTAGGACCGATTGTGATGTTTCCATTTTGAAGCTTTCTTTCTTCACGAAAAGGTTCAGACTGCTGACATCTAGGACAGGCCTCCATCCCCCAGACTGCTTCGGAACCAGGAACAACCTGTTGTAGAAGCCTGGGGAATCTGTCAAGAGCACTCGTTCTACGGCTCTTTTCTCGATCATTTGATCTAATAAATCGAGTAGAATCTGTTGCTTCTGCGGCTGATAAGCTGGTGACAGGTCTATAGGCTTCATGCTCAACGGGGGCATGGAGAGAAAGGGAATTTTGTATCCCTTTTCTATAATCATGAGGGACCAGGTGTCCGTCCCCCTTGCTCTCCAAGCCTCTGCGAAGAGAGAAAGTCTCCCTCCCACCGGTGCCTGAAGGGCAAGGTTGTCACTTCTTTCCTCTTTGCTTTGCGGGGGTTCTGCCTCTAGCAAATCCCCTTCCTCGTGTAGCAGCTCTTGATGGTGCTTTGCCACGAAAGGGCTTAAAATTCTTCTTTGGTACCTGAGCTACTCGAGAAGAAGATTGTGTCGCAGGAAGTCTAGATGATTGCGACAGCAAATCCTGTGTCGCTTTCTCTTTCAGGTTCACAGATAAATCCTTTACCATGTTTTCAGGAAAAAGATGGGAAGAAAAGGGGGCGAATAATAACTCCGCTTTCTGCGTAGGGGAAACTGCTTTAGCCGTAAAACTGCAGAAAAGCGCTCGTTTCTTTAATATTCCCGTAGTAAAATGGGCAGCTAACTCATCCGAGCCATCCCTTACTGCTTTGTCCATGCACGACAGGACGCTCGATAACTCTTCTAATGACAATGATTCTGGACTCTTAGCTTGCAAACCCAAAGCTCCCAAGCACCAATCTAGGAAGTTGAATACTTCCAACGTCCTGTACAGTCCTTTTAGATGGTGATCTATTTCCGGCATAGTCCATGAAACCTTAGCCGAGGACAGGTAAGATCTTCTTGGTGCTTCGACTAGGTTTGAGAAGTCACCTTGCGCAGACGACGGAAGTCTCAACCCCGTTTCTTCTCCGGTCTCATACCATATACCGGCTCTCCCGTTTAGCTTAGCTGGAGGAAGCGCAAAGGACGTCTTTCCTTTCGTCTTCCTTGATTCCATCCAATCATTCATCCTCTTCAACGCTCTTTTAGTAGAAAGCGAAGCAGCCATCCTAACAAAACCTGGAGTTTTTCTCGTCTTGGATGAGGATAGTTGCGATGGCGGCGAGAGAGGAACTGGTGCTTGGAATTTTTCCGAAAACAATTCCTTCAGTAAGCGCGTTAACGTGCTATAATCCGTAGACGCTTCTGAAGGCTCTTCCTCTTCTGCAGGATGCGTATCGTTAGAAGACTCTCCTTGATCTTGACGGTCCGAAGTTTCTTTAGCTAAACAAGAAGTGGTTCTCCTTTGAGGCTCTGTTCGTAAGGGGGAGTTTCTATCCGCTGAAGGAATAGCCGAGACAATGCGCGAACGAACCGCCGTTGTCTTTGAAAACTTCAGACTCTCTTGTAAAGCTTTGTCTTTCGAAGTCATTAAAGGCAAAGGTTCTTCCAAAGCCTCTTTGCGGATTCCTGTCGAATCTTCCCTCAATTTGAGTACGTTTCTCTTTCCGAGAATCCCGAAAAGTCGGGTGTCTATCGTCATCGCGAGCGCCCTTGCTAAGAGAGCGAGACTTAGGACTCACAGGAAGTCGAGCCAATGAAAGCTTCCGATCACTCTGGACTCTAATGTCTACAAGACGCTTATCCATCAAAGAAGCGTCCTGAAGCGGGACGTGCTCTAATGGACGTCGAGCGTCTTTCAAATTTCGCTTAGGACGCTTAACCTGTATCGGGGCGTCCTCTCGAGCGTCCTGGTGAGTCTTACGATCTCTCTTAACGCGTTGCGAGTTCATCATTTCTAAAGCACGAGCCTTTCGTCGATATTCGTACAGCATTTCCCTTTCTTGAGGAGTAAGATCAGACACATAATCTAAACGTTGTTCTCTTTGAATCCTAGAGCCTTCTGGAACGTCCTGATACTTTTGGCGTTGGTAGGCTCTCTCATGATAGAAGCGTCGAGTTGATGCAGAAGTCCGTTGAACGTCGACACGAGGCTTCTCTTGCTCGTTCTCAACCTCCTGACAAAAGCGAGGGCCGCTTGTGCGACAACTAACGCTTCTGTCCCCATCGCCACTTCTGGACACTCTCTCTCCGGAAACACTTGCGTGTTCTCGGTTGAGTCTGAAGGATCCCGAAGAAGACGACGCAGGAGAGGCTAATTTAAAAAAGAGCGAGGCGAAGCCGACAAAGGTTTTTCGATCTTTTTAAACAGGAAGCCAAAAGATCCTTTCTACGCCGATGAGGCTCCTCTTCTCCCCTTGCGAAGAAAGCCGACAACCGTTGACGCAACTGCCTACGAGTCTCATAAGACGGTGAGGTTCCCCGTTCAGGAGAAGGACTCATCATATGCGAAGAAGGGTGAATCGGAGCCCTCTTCTTCCTCTGAACTCTAAGATGCTGATAGTTCTCAAAAGCGTCCTCATCAGAAGACGTCCTGCCTCTCTTCTTAGGCGTCAATTCTTCGAAGTGTTCGGGTGATGATGAAAGATCAGGACGAGAAGTAGGACGTGAAGCGTCCACTTCCTTAAAACCTCTCCTAAGAGGACGAGAAAGACGTTGGCCGCCTGCGCGACAACTAGTGTCAAACTCGTACTCCTCGTGAGAGGCCCTCCGAGAGCTCCATCCCCGGTCAGGGGAGGACGCCTCAGAGGACGAAAAGCACTTCTTTAATATCCGTGCTCGATCACACGCTTCGGCAGCCTGGGAAGCGTCCACAGGATCTGCTGAAGGGACGCCAGACCGGTGGGAATTTCCCGTAGCCCTCCTTCGGTTTTCAACATGTCCATTCCCTGAGTCCTGGGAGTCCGACAGAGGTCTATTCCTAGAGGCACTATGGGACCGATCTGACGCCCCCTCCACTACACTAGGGGCACTAATATTTCCACTACACTTCACTGTGGTCTTCAATGCACTCACTTTCGATTCTAGTGCACGAATCGACTCCATGATGGAAGAAAGGGCAATACCTTCCGAAGCAAATAGCTTCATTGCCCGAGGGCAAATACACAGGGTTAGATGTAACAACCTCTACAGGAAGGTTAGAATGCGAATTACTATCCTTACTCTTCACAGAAGCACTTCTGGAGGAAGATCTTCTGATTCTATCCCTTTCAAGCTTACGAACATACGAATCATAAGTCTTCCATTCATTTTCGGTCAACCTTTCACACTCTTTACACCTATCATTCATCAAACAAATATGATCTCTACATTTCGTGCATACTGTATGAGGATCTACCGAAGCTTTCGGTAGCCTCACCTTACACTCTAGCACAGTACACACTCTAAAACTAGTTGCAGAAGATCCAGACATATTAGAGAAATCCAAAACCAAATTCAAAGACAAACCACAATCGCGTATGCCAATCCACCGAGCAAGTTTCAAAAAAAAACCAAGAGACAATCAAATACTCAAGTGAACAAAGAGTTTTCCAAAATCCTAGGCGGAGGTCTGTAAACAGTTGTTTACCGACCGGCGACAGAGAAAAATCTGAATAGAAAATGGGAATGGTTCCTGACACCCGCCTCCCAGCGGCGGGAATGGGTACTAACCACCTGGCCGACCACTGCGTTTGCCGGGAGTTTTGAAATTCTGTCGGACTTCGGAGAATACAGCTATATATATATATCTGACAGGTAAGTGTCATGAACAAAAAATCAATTGCTGATAATGTGCCTGTCTGAACATGAAAATGCGTAGACTCCCCAGAGTTGAGGATCCCCACATTTTCATCTTCTATGATGGAACCTAAGCACCTTCCTCTTTGATTGGTGATGATGTCACCCCAAAGAGGGTTTCTGCTATTCATATCTCCCAAAATAACAAAAGGACGTGGTAACTGTTGAATAAGAGATTTGAATTCATTGATGGGGAAGGCTTCGTTAGGTGGTAGATAGAGAGAGCATACTGTATATTTTCTTTGCAAATGGATCTGCACACCAATCACTTGCAATGATGATTGAATAATAATAGGATTTTGTGGGGTGTCATTTTGAACATACAAAACAACACCACCATGGCTTCCAATATTTAAATCATAGGTGGAGTGATAAGATGTATACTCTCGTGGGCTGGGGCACATATTATTACCAATCATGGTCTCCTGCAGAGCTATACAAACAGGAGACACTTCTGATATGAGCAGCCTTAATTCTTCCCATTTAGCTCTTAATCCCTGACAATTCCACTGGAGAAAATTAATGAATTTTACTTTCCTTTAGAGACTGTTACATTAGAGCCTCTTTTAAGAGCTTTCAGCTTACAACCCTGCTCTTTTTTGCTGGAAGGAGACCGATTGTTAAATTAAGGCTGTCTTCCTTTTTAAAGGGTTATCAGTCTCAGGAACAGCCGACAAAGCTGGTGTCGCCTGAGGAGGGGTGTGAGGATCGGATATTGGTGCATCCTCGTAAGCATTTACAGGTAGTACAGCCTCCAGAGAGGCGGGAGTGCCAGGTACTCCTGGCACAGCCTCCAGAGAGGCAGGAGTACCAGAAATTACTGGCTCTGCTTCCATAGAAGCAAGAGTGCCAGAAACCACGGGCACTGCCTCCAAAGAGGCGGGAGTGCCAGAACCAACTGGCACCACCTCCGAAGAGGCAGGAGCATCAGAAACCACCGGCACGGCCTCCGAGGAGGCAGGAGCACCAGATATCACTGGTGCAGCCTCCGAAGAAGTAGGAGCACCAGAAATTACTGGTGCAGCCTCCGGAGAGGCAGGAGCACCAGAAATCACTAGCGCAGCCTCCGAAGAGGAAGGAGCACCAGCAACAGCTGGCGCTGCCTCCAAGGAGGCACGAGTAGAGGTCATCACTGATTTTCTATTTAAATTATCCTTGGTAACATTTGTGTTTCTTTTTCGATTTGCAGCAACACTGGAAAAGGATATTCCTGGTCTAACGAATTGATTCATTACTCTCTCTTTTGCCTCTCTAAATGTAATACGTTCTGTTACCCTTAAAGTTTGAATTTCTTTTTCCATGATGTACACATCACAATTAAGTGAAGATGATGGATGATTGTCTCCACAATGTATACATCTGGCTAATTTACCAAACATGCCATGCTACGGCTCACTGCACTTGACACAAGTAGCCAGCTTGCCCTGCAGTCTCTGTCTACAGGACCCTAACATATGTCCGAACTCTTGACAATGAAAACATCTCCTCGGTCGTGGGATACATATATTGTTTGATCTTAAAATGTAGCCAGGCTGCTTTTACTATAGAGGGCAATCGAGTAGAATTGAATGTAATAATTAAATTCGTTAGTGGGACAAAGACTCCATTTACCCTCTTCTTCATTCGTTCAATTCTTATTACACCTTGATCTTTTAATTCCTCTACAAGTTTTTCCTCAGGGTAGGTCATCAGCAGGGGTGCATATATCATTCCCTTGGAGTAATTCCAAAAGGCATGTACTGCACATTCCACTTTGACTCCTCCAAGGTGTGATAATGCTTTCAATTTTTCAGTTTCTTTTGCTCAGGTAGATTCCACCGTCAGCTTTCCTCGACCTTCATAAGAAATCTTAGGTTCTCGGCCACAACACTTCATGATATCTCTGTACACATAAAAAATAACACAACTTGATCCCTCCAGATTAAAAGTTAGGTACTTATCATAAGACTTTTCAAATATTCCCGGTCCAATTTCAATATGCTTCTGCTCAATTTCCCTTTACTCTGTACTGGAACATAGGGTTTCAGTGTACTAATTACACTGGAAGGTTTTTTAGATTTCTCCAGAGGAAGGTTATCAGGGGAGGTTCCAGTTGCCATCAACTGTGCCGATTCACCACCATCAAAGGGCCCAAGGGTACTTGAATCTTTACGTATTTATTTTTATCATAAAGATTAAAGATTGAAAAAAAAATATAAATAAACCTGAAAACCTTAAAAAGATATCATCAACCTTTCATGGATATTATTCTTCCACTAATGGCACAAGTGAGAACTGACTCCCAAATGTCCGCATCCCTACCCTACCCCACAGGGGATGGCACAACATGATTAGAGTGGCCCAAGTGTAAGCCAAACCCGCTTGATAGGACTGAGAGTATTACAAGAATACAATTATCCCCACCCTAATCACATTATGGGCAAACCGGACAGAATGCCGAGAGTCCTATCCGCAAAACTAGACCCCCCTGGAATCCGTGGTCCACCCCTGCAAAATAGTTCCGCCTGATATCACTCAGGTCCGAACATTATCGGGCAGTTGATGGTCCTGCCACGGTTACCACTATTTAGCTTCAGATATAAAACCCAGTCCCAGCTATATCTTTTCTGTTTACCAAGTCCAGTAAATTTTTGCTAAGGTGGAAATTTCCACATAATTAACCCTTAAACGCCGAATGGACGTATTAAACGTCGAGTCAAAATGTCTCCCGTATGCCGAATGGACGTACCATACGTCGACTCAAAAAAGTTTTTTTTTAAATTCGCGGAAAAATACTTATAGGCCTACCAGCCAAAAACTTTTGAATCACGCGCCTTGGGGGATGCTGGGAGTTCACGGATCAAGGTGTTGTTTTGTTTACAATCGTTACGCAGGCGTGCAAGCGCGAATTTCTTTCTTATCACACTAAAAAGTATCAGTGACACATCTCAAAAATTATTTCGTCACTTTGACATAATTTTTGCACTGTTTTAAATTATCCGTTACATGAAGTATTATATATGAAAATGTGCGCAATTTCATTTAGAATACAACAATAAAAATACTCATGATTGTAGCTTTTATCAGTTTTGAAATATTTCCATATAAATAACGATAAGTGCCAAAATTTCAACCTTCAGTTAACTTTGACTCTACCGAAATGGTCGAAAAACGCAATTGTAAGCTAAAACGCTTATATTTTAATAATATTCAACTATTTACCTTAACTTTGCAACAAATTGAAAGTCTCTAGCACAATATTTCGATTTATGGTGAATTTATGAAAAAACTTTTTCCTTACGTCCGCGCGGTAACTCTTCCAAAAAAAATCATACATGCGATTTGATTGTGGTAATGTTTGCACCATTTTAAAATTAGCCGTTACATAAAGTTTTATATATGGAAATGTGCGAAATTTCATGCACAATACAACTAAAAACAACCCATGGTTGTAGCTTTTATCAGTTTTGAAATATTTTCATATAAAAAATGATAAGTGACAAATTTTCAACATTCGGTCAATTTTGACTCTACCGAAATGGTCGAAAAACGCAATTGTAAGCTAAAACGCTTATATTTTAGTAATATTCAAGCATTTACCTTCATTTTGTAACAAATTGGAAGTCTCTAGCACAACATTTCGATTTATGGTGAATTTATGAAAAAAATAACATTTTCCTTACGTCCACGCGGAAACTCTTCCGAAAAAATCATACGTGAGATTGTGGTAATGTTTGCACCATTTTAAATTACCCGTTACATAAAGTTTTATATATGAAAATGTGCGCAATTTCATGTAAAATACAACAAAAAATAATTGAAAGTTGTAGCTTTTCTCATTTTTGAAATATTTGCATATAAATCACGATAAATAGAAAAAAAACCACGTTCGGTCAACTTTGACTCTACCGAAATGGTCGAAAAATGTAATAGTAAGCTAAAACTCTTATATTTTAGTAATATTCAATCATTTACCTTCATTTTGCAACAAATTGGAAGTCTCTAGCACAATATTTTGATTTATGGTGAATTTATGAAAAAAACTTTCCTTCCCTCCGCTCGCGGATTCTCCACCATAAATCTCCGAAATGCGTACATCGCATTCTCGGAAAAGTTGCTCCGTTTCATATTAGGCATTTCATAGAGTTTTATATATGAAAATGTGCGCAATTTCATGTAGAATAAAAGGAAATATATTTGAAGGTTGTAGCTTTTCTAATTTCCGAAATAATTGCCATTAAAAAAAATTTATAAAAAAATTTCGATATTTGGTCAACTTTAACTCGTCCAAAATGGTCGAAAACTGCAATAGTAAGCTAAAACTCTTACAGTATCGTAATATTCCATCATTTAACTTCATCTTGAAACAAATTCGAAGTCTCTATAACACTATTTAGATTTATGGTGAATTTAAAAAAAATATATTTTTTTACGTCCGCGCGTTACGAATTCATGCATCATTTTGTGATGATATTTTCTCTGTGTTTCTTTTATCGTTTTACAATGTGTTATTTACCAAAATGATTGCAATTTAGTGTACATTACAACGAAAAAAAAGTAAATTGTTACCTTTAACCGTTTTGCGCACAGCGCGATTTGAATACACTTATATATGAAATTTCGTTTTTGCGCTATCATATATCGCATTATTTATATATGATAATGATAATTTTTTTTCATTTCTGATGGTTGCATACTAAACTTCAGCCAATGACAAAAAAAGGAGCCAAAAATGAACTCTTAATCTTGAAAACTAAGTGCGCTGTGTTTTTTTTAGAGGGCAATCCGGATAAATTGCCGCGAGTCCTACCATAGAGACTATACCTCCCCGGATTCCGTAGGTAAGTCCCCACATGTAGTCCCGCCCCAATAAATATTGATGTGGAATCACATCAATATCCTCAAGGTCCAAATATATTCAATTGGCGGACCAAACCACCATAGTCCCTGCCATTTGGATCTAAGTAAAGCCTAAGTTCAGAGACCCAGCTCCTACCTAACCTACACGAGAGTTTTAGTGAAGAGGAGGAGGACATCTAGGGGGAGCAACTGAGTGATAGAAATTAAGAGACTGGAAGATAATCAAGTAAGAGAAAAATTGAGACATTTAGATTCAAACTAGGAGATAATTCTCCCAGTTCGTAAGCCCTCTTGCCCGCTACGCAGTTTCAACCATACGTTGGAAATCCGCAACTCCGTCAAGGCAGATACAGAAATAGGGGAGTATTCATGGAGTAAACTTTAAGTTCCTCATATTTTGCACAAAGTCCCTGACAATTCCATTGTAAAATTGAAGAGAAGGTGTCTATGTTTTGGAGGGTAGTCCTCAACTCAAGGTTATTTTTTAATGCTTAGCGGATGGGAAGCTTTGCTTGTAAGCTTTGGATAACGAGTGTTTTCCTTTGCCAGCGTGCTCGTTGAATTTGATTTTGTTGGAGTTAATGGAGGAGAGGATAAGGGTGTTCTTACTCTCTTCATTTGTTTTTTTCCCTCTAATTCCATCAAATCAGGCTGAATTTCTGCCTGAGATAATACAAAAGGAGGAGGAGAGGGTGGTTTGAGGGAGATATCCAGTTTATTACATGGAATGTTTTATATATCTGTCTTGGTCGTTCATGCTCTAATCTTACTAGGCTGAGCACTTGGCCCAGTTTGTCGGGCCAAAGGAGTCGAAGCATCCTTCATTGAGGATGAGGATGGATCAGCAGATTGGAGTGGAGCCCTAGTGGTGGAATGTTGGACCACAGGGGCAGAGGCCTCCTTCATTGAGGATGAAGATGGAGTAATGGACTGAAGTGGAGCTCTTGCGGTAGTAAGAGCTTTAGAATAACTCTTAGCTCTTCCCAAGAGTCGTTTTGCATGTCCAATACTGATATGCTCTGTATATGCTTTATTAACTGGTGCTGTTTCAAGTTTAAATTCTTTACATATTTTCTCAACTGATTTGTGGTCTAGCTGACAATTAATACATTTAGGTATATCTGAGCATGGGCCATGTTCTAGGGCAGAGCAATTATTACACATCTTATTATTTTTACAAACTTTTGATGGATGTCTAAATTTAAAACAATTAAAACAATGTAATGATTTTGGATGAAAAGGTCTAACTCGTACTCTTTCATTTTATATTACTATATGAGATGGTACATTACTATCTTCAAAAGTAAAAATCATCATATTGCTATTTGGGACCTTTTTCACTTTCCATACAGTTGGTGGACACATATCTAAAATTTCTGCTTTGGTAAACTCGTACAAGTCTTCATAAAAAAAAACACCTCCTCCAAAGCTAAAATTTATATCATTGTTTTCAACTTTCATCATTATTAGCATCTGCGACTGAGTTTTAGATTTTGCATGAATTAGCACAGAGCTTACCAAATCTAATATCACCACTCACTATGCCACCTACTTTTTGCTGAAGGTACCTACTAAACTTATAATAATCGAAATTCTCCTCCTTGGCTTTTACTACCAGCCATTTAGGAGGTTGGGGGACTCTTATTTTGCCAATGGTACTACTATTGGAGCTGATTGGATTCCATTCTGCAGGTTTATAAATGTCTAAGTTTCTTGGGGCTTTATTGGTCAAGGTTCCTTTAACTAATGAGTTGCATATTTTCAAATTATCAAAACTACAGGTTGCTTTAAAAGCATCTTCATGTTTATCAAATGTTACCCAAGCTTCACATTTTCCTTCTGCGTCATGAAAGTTCATACAAATCTCAGCTAGACTACCAAAGATATTCAAAGAGGTCGAGATATCCTCATAGTTACATTGAAGTGGAATATTTTCCATATGTATCACTTTCAAATGCTTCACTCTACTATTATTGACATCTGGGGGGTTTAAGGAGTGATCTTTGTTTGAGCTAGAAGTCGTCAATAGTGCCAGCGAGTCCATTTTCCCAGGGGACATAGGTACGTAGCCCAGATCCATATTTGGTTTACATAAAAAAATAAATAAAATAAAAAAAAAACTCATTCATTCACACACACACGTATGCTCTTGCATACACTCACATTTACTTATATGCATGTGTACATACATACATACATACATATTCTCATGCACACAGTTGTATATTCATACAAGTATTACTACCCGGTTATATCAAGAAAGTATCGAGAGTTACTTAGGTATTCACATTCTCCACCAATGGCACTAGTGAGAATTGACTCCCAAGGGTCCACCCCATACCCTACCCTTTCAGGATAGCACCAATATGTTTGCAGTGGCCCAGGTATATGTCAATCCACCTGCTGGGAGTTCTGCCCCCACTAATGGGAATCAACTCCCCAACACAAACGTATTGGTGGGCTTCCGGACAAAAGCCAGGAGTCCCATCCCCAAAACACCAGCCCCCCTGGATTCCAATAGGCCAATCCCTGGAGATGGTTCTGCCTTTAAGATAGCAATGGGAAAGTCCCATTACTAACTCTCAGGTCCAAACCATATCAGGTGGTGACTCAACCACCACAACTCCCACTATTAGCTTGAAATGCAAACACTTCCCAACCCACGATCCCTTATCAGACTCACCTTAGCAATTAGATTAGATGAAAGTGGAAATGTCCACACCAGTTAATGCCAAAAGTTTGTTAAGTGTTCCATCAGGTTTCCTGCCTTCACACGAGTGAAGGCAGGATCCCTTACCCCCTCACCACGTAAAGGAACCTACTCAAGGGGTAGTAGAGGGGAAACGTATAATCAAAACATTCCATGGTAAATTTGAGTGACCTCAACAAATCATTCTCTCACATCATTAACTTCAAACCTCCGTGAAAATTTGTTGCCATAGACTAGTTCCCATTCCTTTTGTTAATAACAATGCAATCAATAACGATAACAACAACCACTGATTGCATAATAATTAAAAAGAAATTACATAATTAGCCGAGGCCCAGCATCACCCTAAGGATAAAGCCACTTGATCTAGTTGCTGTGCTACATTCACCACATCCCCCTACCTAATACCAACACTCCCTTAGACATCCACAGAACAGAGCCCTAGGGAACAAAGCGTGAATACAGGCATAGGCGAAATAAAATGTATATCATAATGCTTACTGAGACTTCATATCAAGAGATCAAAAAAGAATATAGAATTTAGGCTAAAAGCCAAGCTCCGGAACCTATTATGTCATTCAACACTGAAAGGGAAATTGACAGCAAGGAGGTCTAAAAGGTGTAAACGAAGGAAAACCTTGCAGTTGTACTGTGAAACAATTGTTAAAAGAGGGTGAAGAGCAAGATGGAAGAGAGAGAATATGAAAGGAGGAATAGTCAAAGGTATGAAATGCCTACGTGACGTGCAGTGACGGTACTAGCCCCCTTGGGGAAGAATTAATATCTAAATTTGAAATAAAAAATGTAAAATATGTACCTGATAATTTCCTTGCTGGTTTTTGAAATCCTCCATACTCATATATGAATAATGTGGCATCCTCACTGCAGGTGACCCCATTGCTGAACCAGGAATCATCATACTTTGGCTCCCTAAAAGACAATTATTCTAATAATAGATTATTATTATATGAAAATAGTTTAACCAAACCACTGAGCTGAATATCAGCTGTCATAGGGCTGGCCCGAAGGACTTGAATAAAATGCCAGGTCTAGGCCAAAGGCCAAGCACTGGGACCAAATAGGTTACTTGGTATAGTGATAAATGAGTGAAAATTAAATAAAAAAAATTGCACAAAGGCACATACTCTCATACTGGAACACTCACACAAATATATTTAGGTACTCATTTCCACATATACACACTAAAAATGCATACTTACGTTTTTAAAACTTTTAAAATTCATTAACTGCCTTGAGGGTTTTTGTATTTTTAATATTCCTTTATTTTTATATTTTATTAATTAAATTACAGTTTCTTATGAACATTAAAATTGGAATTACTAAAAATGTAGAGAATTCTGATAAAACTTCCCTTATAGATTTATTTCCAACATTTGATATACGCTGTTGATTACATTTTGGACGGTCACATAACACATGTTTGACTGTTATCAACACTTTGCACTCTGATCATTCAGGAGGAGGGCCATGTGGACTGTTCATCAAGTGCCCACGTGTCAAATAAGTATGGCTTATTCGAAGATATGTGAGAATTACTTGTGTGAGTCTCTCTCTCTCTCTCATGATGAACTCCCTTTTCCAACACAGGATTTTACCAGTTTAAATTTATTTGTAGGTTCCTCAGTTCATATATTTTGCTATTAATTAATAATGAATGTTTTTACGTATCTTACCTAGTCACTTATAGGAAGGTTCTTGTCATGTGGACTAATTTAGCTGCTTTATTAGCCTCTTCGTTTCCTTTAACCCCTCCATGGACAGGGATCCAACAAATTTCATTATTTTTTTCTATTATTATATAAATTATGGAGTGAAAACTCATCTGTTGTAGAATATTATATTTTGGATTGTAACATTGAATGGGTCCTATAGACTTCTGGAGTTGCTAAAATTACAAAATTATTAAATTAGGCTTCTTTTTTGTAACATCAAGTTTTATCTGTTTTAGTTTATTACTTTCAGGTTCTTCATTCCATATATTTTGCCACTTATTTACAAAGATTGTTTGTATACATGCTACATTGTCACTAATAGTGATGTTTACATTTGTTCTCATCATGTGGACTGCTTCCTTGGCTGCTTTATCAGCCTCTTCGTTTTCTTTTATCCCAACATGGCTATGGATCCAACATATTTCATATTTTTCCCCTTATTATATAATTTATGGATTAAAAACTTAATCTGTTGCACAATATTATTTTTGGGATTGTAACTTTTTATTGCTTCCATAATTAAAGGATTGTTCTTTATTTTTATGGCCAATGATATTGCACATAATTCGGCTGTAAATACTGAGGCATTATTGGGAAGATTAGATTAGATTATAAAATTTTTGGCACATAGCCAAACGCCGGAGCCGAGGGGCCATTCAGCGCATATACATCTTATGAATAAAAAAAAGTCACTGTCACACAAACAAACATGCACACAACCGATCTAACATACAAATCATTCATTCATAAAAACCAAACAAGAAACCTAAAACAATTAAGAGCACATTACAATTCATAAAAAAGATTAATATTTTTTAAAAATGTCATTATTTGCTCTGCTTGAGCACCTTCACCTAAAATATTGGCAAGAGTCTTATTTGCCAGCAAACAAGATCTATGTTTGTTTTAGAAATGAGGGCACTCCACCAAAATATGCACCACAGTCAAATCCACATGACAGGTGGAACAGCGAGGAACCTGCCTATCGGCTCCACTCATCATTAGATACCCTTGAGTATATTTAGTGGCCAATACGTAATCTAGCTAAAACTATCTCAGACCTTCTATCCATCCGGCTATGAGGCCAAGGATGAACAGAAGGCCTAATCGACTTTAATTTAAGATTATTATCTAAAGTAGACCAGTGGGCCTGCCACTGGTCTTTACAATAAAATCGAATGGTACTTTTAAAATCTGATACAGGGACGCCCATGTTGGAAATGTGCCTAAACCTAGTTGCAGCCTTAGCAGCAGCGTCAGCTCGCTCATTCCCAACAATTCCAACATGGGACGGAGCCCAACAAAACCTAACAGAAAAACCTCTTCTATTAATTAAAAGATAAAACCAATCTTGTACTTCTTGCACTAAAGGGTGGCAAGAGACTAGGCTTTTAAGAGAAGATAAAACACTCAAAGAGTCCGTAAAAATGGTAAAAACCTTGTTTGTACATGAACTATAAAACATATATTTAAGAGCAGTCAAAAAGGCCAGCAGTTCAGCTGTAAAACCAGAGGAATTAGATGGAAGCTTCTTTTTAATTATATTATCACTAGTCACTACAGAGCAACCAACACCATCAGAACCCTTCGACCCATCAGTATATATATGATGAGAATCACCATGTACAAAAGCATGGTCCAAGAAACTTGCCCTCAACTGATCACCAGAATTGTTGCTCCTGCTGTCCCTAATTGGGCAGATCTCTGAGCATAGTCTATTGCAAGGAGGAAACTTTGAGGGCGAAATTTCAGCTACTGCAGGAGGTAGTAATCCCACTTCCCTGGCAGAGCTTGCTAGTCAAACTTCAAGTGGCTTTGGCAGTCTAGGTCTATTTGGGGCTCTATCAGTTGGTCCTCTAACGTACTTATAGTTGGGGTTCAGCTTTGATGTAAGTACTCTTGATACGACTCCCAAGCCTAATTCCTCCCTACGGATAAATAGTGGGGGAAAACCTGATTCAACATACGTGTATAGGCTTTCTACTGTTGAAGTTCTATAGGCTCCCGTACAAATACGTAAAGCCATATTATGGACAACATCTAATTTCTGCAGTGTTGTCTTGCACGCACAACCATAAACTTGACAACCATAATCAATTTTGCTTAGGCATAAAACCTGGTAACTTCCTCAAAAGGGCGAATCGATCTGCCCCCCAATTAAAATTAGACACAACTTTAAGAATATTAAGTTGAAGCTCCACGTTACATACAACTTCCTTAACATGTTGAGTAAAAGTTAATTTATTATCAAATTTTTCTGGTGAAAATTTGAACCCTTTAGCACTGGCCCATGATGTTGAAGCATTAATAGCAGTCTGGATCATTTGACAAGCTTCAACAGCTGTAGACTTACTACAGATTATTGCATAATCATCAGCAAAGACCAGATCATGCACCCCGACAGGAACTTGTTCTAGTAGACAGTTGACAGCTACATTAAAGAGTGTTGGACTAAGGACGCTTCCCTGAGGTAACCCTTCTCCTTGAGGGTAAGCAAAAGAAATGTAAGAGCCCACTCTTACTTTCAGGTAACGTTCTGTCCATAAATCTTTAAGACAATAAAACAAATTACCCACAATACCCCACTAAACAAGTTGCATAAGGATACCCCCTCGCTAGGTAGTGTCGTAGGCTTTTTCTAGGTCAAAGAACACTGCAACAGTCTGGTTTTGCACAGCAAAAGCATTCTGTATCTCCCGAGTAAGGAACATCAAAGGGTCAGAAGTACTTCTATTTTTCCTAAAGCCAAACTGCCGATTAGATAAAAGATTCTTTGAATCCAAATACCACACAAGTCGAGCATTGACCATCCTCTCATAAATCTTGCTAACACAACTGGTTAGAGCAATTGGCCTATAGTTCTTAGGAAGGAAGGAATCTTTAAAAGGTTTTAAAACAGGTACAATAATCGATATCTTCCAAGACTCTGGTGAAGTTCTTGAAAGCCAAAAACTGTTTAAAATGTCTAAAAGAAATTGTTTTGTACTTCTAGGCAAATTAAAAATCATTGAGTACAGTATATCATCTTCCCCAGGAGATGTTGGGGAAGATAACGAGATTGCATGATCTAACTCTTTCATGGTGAAAGGAAGAATATACGACTCTGAATTTAAACTAACAGCAGGAACAACCGTGGTACCGTCCCTAATATTCCTGAATGCAGGAGAGTAATGTAGGGCACTAGATATATTGGAGAAATGCCTACCAAAGGTTTCTGCAACTTCTCCAGAATCAGATATGAGGAAGCCATCAATTTTCAATATAGGCAAGGAAGGTGGAGAAAATTTCCCTTGCAGCTTTCGGATTCTGTTCCAGACTAATGACATCGGCGAATCATATTTTAATTCACTTATATATCTGATAAACGATTCCCTCTTTGCTTGCTTAAATGTTTTCTTTTGCTTAGCAAGAGCTCTTTTATAGATAATTCTATTTACCAAGCAAGGATATCTACGATATCTCTTGTAGCAAGTTCTTGTTATCTTTCAGCTCAATGCGCATGCATCACTCCACCAAGGTACTAGAGGACGCCGAGGTTTACCAGAAGTTCGAGGAATAGACAGCATGGCACCACACAACAATATACTGATTAAATACTCATAAGCAGATGTTGGGCTCTGAAAATCATTTATCTCTTGATCAATTTCAGTAGATTTTTTGAATAATCCCCAGTCAGCCTCCCCTACCTTCCATTTTGGTAAACATGGAGATGGAATATTTTTCATATACTTTAAGTGAATGGGCCAATGATCACTGCCATGATCATTCTGGTCTACTACCCACTGGTAATCTAACCTCAAAGACAAAGAGCAGATAGTGAGGTCAATGGCTGAATCAGTATTATGAAAAACATCATGTCTTGTAGGGGAACCATCATTCATTAAAGTGATGTCATTTAAGTCAAGCAGCTGTTCTATTATTAAACCCCACCGGTCGCAGTTTGGCTCTCCCCAGAGGGTGTGCTTGGCATTAAAATCCCCCATCAAAATGAAGGGTTTAGGAAGCTGGTCTATCAATGTCTGTAGATCGTTTAATTCTAGCTGGCGGGGATTACCCTGAGCATCCTGCAATCTACTTTCTAATGATGGATCAAGGTAGAGAGAGAAAATTGAACAACCCTGTGATTAACAGACTTGCAGACTATGATGCCTGTGCCTCCCTAAGCACGTACACCTATCAGGGGTGAAGACCTGTGAAATGAATAATTAAAACCCACATTGGGTGTGTGCTCTCCCAACTTTGTCTCTTGTAGACACATCGCAGATAAATCATGTTCCCTAAACAGAACCCGAACTTGCTCTCTATTTGGTATAAAGCCACGGATGTTGCACTGCATGAGAGCCATTATTTAGAGGAAGGGATCTTAAAATTCTCTACTAATTTAGGATTCTGTGTCCTGGTGAGAGAGATCTTATCAGCTTTACCAGTACTACTTGATCTAGAATTAGGTGTTACAGATCTTTTTGATGAAGGGCCTTCACTTGCCCTTTCAGTTTTGCTTCTATTTTTCCTTTGATATCTGAATGACCGTGAATGAGGCGAAGAAGGAGAAAGGGCCCTCTTCTGACGAATAAAGAGGGCCTCCATCTCCTCACTGTCATCTCCACGGTGCACTGTAATGTCAGGATCAGGTGAGGGCTCAATGTCTGGCAATGTCCCTGACACAGAGAAGTCGTCATCATACTGAGATCTGGCTTGAACCCTAGAATCAACAGGGTCCCCTGGCTTGACCAGAGTCTCTGCAACATGGGAAACCCCACCAGGGGGGGCATGGGAAGCCCCACCAGGGGGGCCACGCGAGGCCCCACCTGGGGGGGCATGAGAAGCCTTGCCAGGGGGGCCATGGGAGGCCCCACCAGGGGGGGGGCACAGGAAATCCCAACAGGGGGGGGCACGGGGTGCCCCACTAGAGGGGGTGTGGAAAGCCCCACCAGCTGGGCACTGGGGAGCCCCACCAGAAATGGCACTAGAAGAAACAGTACTCAATTGTTGTGCTTTCAAGGCATCTGAATTGGATTTCCTGCCCAACAGCTTCTTGGCCTGTCCCACACTGATATGTTCAGCAATAGATTTTAGTAATGCCTCTTGTTCTTTTTTGAATTCACTACATTTCTTATCACAGGCTCGATGTTCACCCTTACAGTTTATGCAAATTACCGGTCCAGAACATTCGTCGTGCTCAGGCTGGCCACAAGATTCACAGAGTTTATTTCTGGTACAAGCATTAGAGAAGTGTCCAAAACCAAAACTTTTAAAGCACTGGAGCACTCTCGGTCTATAAGGACGAACTTTCATGATTTCACTGTCAAGAATAATTTCAGATGGCGGGAAAGAACTTATAAATGTTAAAATAAGCATCGATGAGCGGGGCACTTTAAAAACCTTCCAAACCACATCTGGACACATTTCCAAAATTTCCTCCTCATCCATTTCATGTAAATCTTCATTAAAGATAACACCCTTCGCGTAACTAAAATTATAGTGAGGTTTTACCTCTTTTACCATACTCTCAGGATCAAGCTTCAAATTAAGGAGCATTATCGATTGAACATTGGTCTTGGTATGGACTAAAAAAACTATTACGCCCAAAGCGAGTTACTTCTGGGCTCCCAATGTTGCCGATCTTCTTGGCTTACCAACCTTTTCACCTTGAAGAGGTTGCCTCTCTCACCATGTGTAGTGATAATTAACCACTTAGCTGGGTCTGGTGATCTGGTGATTTTACTTACTCTACTAGCATCTTTTACTTCATTTGGTGGTTTATAAATGTCAAGATACCTAGGGACCTATTTTTTGGAAGAGAGAACTAGCATATTTTGTCCTGGGACACTAGCATATCCCACTCCGTATTCTGATTTGGGTCCATCCATATATATTGTGTAATGTGGATCTTTTCGGCTTATGTGCTCTATTGTATGTTGTCTATAGTATTCTGGGGTATATGAATACCTTTTCTGGGCTCAGCCTGTGTCGCTCCGTGAAATAGGTTCCTTTGATACTATTTCTAGGTATAAATATTGCTATTCATACCAGAGAAAAAGAGAAACGTTAGTGCCAAGGTATATGGCTCGCTCACCTTTTAATAAAAGGTGTTGGTATATATAAAGAGCGAGTGAAAACCACTACCAGAGGTACCCAGCCATTTAGCTTCTTCCTCTGCCAAAACCCCAACTACAGAGGAGCCGAACTATAGCCCAGCTACCCTTTACTACTACAGTGAGCGCCTCTGACGTCATTCCTTTTGATAGCGTCACCGCCATCACACGTGTCTTTGTTTTGTGCTGTGTTTTTGCGCTGACGTATTTAGATTATTCTCTTTATGATGGATCAAGCTACTGCATCCAAGTTAAGTACTGCTGTTATGGTTTTATGATCTCAATTATGCAGATCTCACCCATTTTATTGTTTAGGAGGAGATAAGGTAGCGTGAGATTCGTGGTTCCCGCGCCGACTTCTCTCTCACGGACCCCATGGCGGCTCCCGCACTCTTTTGGTCTCCCATACCATCAGAGTTACCTTAGCAGTACTATTTTATTATTCCATAACTGTTTTCTTGTGGTTTTCATGCAGTCAGCTTGAATTTTATTCAGTCTAGTCTTTCACGGGGTCCCCCTCACTCCGACCGCATGTTTCGGATCGTAACCTAGCCTAGTCAGATCCTGATTCGTTAGGAGTCTCTCCCTTACGTTAGGACCTAGTCCCTTCGTTTTAAGTCCTGGCTCCGTCTCCTGCCCCCATAATTGGTACAGCATACCGACTAGCCGCCTAAGAGTTAGGCTAACACACCCGAGTCATCAGACTTGCGATTAGCCTACCCTTCCTGGACATCCTTATCTTACGCTGTTATTATTATTTTCTCCCCCCGTGTTAGTCTAGCTTGTGATCAATTGGCCCTCCACACCGTGTGTCTGTTCACCCGGCTGGGAAGGTTCCCAGTTGATCGCGTACGAGCCACCCCGTTGCTAACCTCCTCCCCTCCTCCCTCTCCCCCTCCGCACCATGCCCACCCACCACGGTGGAGTGATGACTCGCTCGCTACACAGCTAGCTATCTGAGTTCGCATGAGAGGGGGAGTTCTCTCGGAGGTAGGTGGGGGTGGATACACTCAGCGCTTGGGCCTGCCATACTCAGTCGCTTTGTTCAGGGCTTGGGGACCCTCCCCCTCCCTCCCTTCACCGTACTACGGTGAGCCACCAGGCAGGGGAGGCGTGACCACCTCTCCCCCCGCCCCCCGCATCCCCCCACCACCCTAAGTACTCACCATCCTCTCCGCTCCGGCAGTTTCAGCTCCGGCCAACACCGGACCTGACTTGAGAATGTTTAGTCATAGGCCTCAGCCTTAGGGTGTCATCCACCGTACATGTGTACAGTTGGTATTCCATTAATATATATAGCATCTACACACAACCTAGCTTGTACATGTCTGGAATGTCACTCTATGGGTTTCTGTTTCACTGTCTCGCTACCGCTCTTGCAGTTGCTTGCGGCATACTCCGGCCCCACGGCGGAGTTGACCTAGTAGTCTCTCACTCTCTTAAGTAACACGGAGCTATGCATTGCAGTGTGGCAGTTACCTTGATATAGTTGCAGGGCCATACCGGTATTACTGGTCTGGTTCTCCGGAGCCACTCCGGTGCTGTAAACCTTTATATATTTTACATATGTGACTGCATGCATACATATATATATTCCCTTGTTTGTAGGCTCCACTCCGGTGCCTACTACAAATTAGACTTACAGCATTAAGTTCTATAACCTCCCCGGAGGTTGTCATGATACTCATGTATCCTTTGACTTACAGGTCATCTGTTGCCAGGAACCCAGCTGTACTGCCGTCCTGCAGGATCCCTGTGGACATGAAGTCTGCCGCTCCCACGCCGGGTGCGCCGTACGGGTAGACGACTACTTGGTGTGGCACCATGAAAACTGCCTCACCTGCTACGCCTTGGTTGGAGAAGCCTCCACTGAAGTAAGTCCCCGTTATCAATGGTATTGAGTCTATTCGTTCACTCATTATATTCTCTTACGTGCATATTTTCAAATTGAATTGTTTTGATTCATATACTCCAGTCGTCTTGTCTCTATGGCTAACTCTAACCCTTCTTACAGGGCTTGGAAGCAAAGAGGGCAGCAGCTTTAGCCAACTTGAAGGCCTGGGTCGGGGGTTTCGGGAGGAATTCTCCCAAAGGCCGCCCGTACATCTTGGCCCAGGACATGGCGGACCTAGTTTTCCCCGGTGCGAAGAGGGGTTCGGTCGTGGATCCCCAAGTTGCTGCTCCTCTCATCGCCGGAATCCAAGCTATGGTTTCGCTCCCGGCGGAAGGGAACCTGACGGAGGGCATTGCAGAGGACGTTGCGGCTCTCAACCTTGACTTGGAACCCATGACTGTAGATGTCATGGGCGAAGGTCAGGGTGTACTTGAGGCAGGTCCTGTAGGGGCTCAAGGGCTTTCCTTGAGTCCTTCTCCTTCTCCTATCCCTTCCACATCTACTTCTTTCCGGGGCTTCACAGAGAAGCAGAGGTCGGTACGACCAAAAACTTCTTCCGTGATCCCCAAGGTCAAGTCCTCTACGGACTGTAAACCCAAGCCTAAGTCGCTGCCAAAGAAGTCAGCTCCTTCCTCTATCCAGAAGTCCCCGGCTCACCATCCCGGGGTGGATAAAGCTAAAGGTGTGTCTTCTTCTGCGCCGCAGTCCCCTAAGCATAGGTCTCGGAAGGAGAAGGCCCAGTCTTCCTCCTTCGACCCCGAAGCTTTCTCCTCCAATATCCTGGAGAGGGTGGGAGACGTCGTCGGGAACCTAGTCAACACTAGGTTTCAGGAGATGTTCTCCCAGCTTTCAAGCTCAGTTGAGGCCTCGCGTCAGTCGATCCAATCCCTGACGGAGAGGATCGCTGCCCAGGAGAATGCTATGACGGGCATTAGGGACTCACTCACGGCAGGCCACTCTCAGTCCGGTCAGGTAGCATTGCCTGCCGTCATGCTGGATTCGTCAAGACTCCCGGACTTCAAGCCAAACAACCCGTGAAGGATTGCGGCATACGCTCCGTTCGTGAACGGCATGCTCTCCATTGAAGGTATTGGGACTCGGAGGTTGGAAGACTTCGAGTTTTATCCCAAGAACCTTCAACCTCCATTCATGGGCTACGTCCGGTTAACTGACACAGCTATGATGAGAGAGGATAAAGTCCCAAAGGAGACTGTCATCCTCCCTCGGGAACAGGCGCAGCAGGCATGGCTGAGAAGTTTGGATGAGTGGGAGTGTGAAAACACTCGCCTCACCACCTTCAAAAGCCCTTTCACCATTTTTACCATGGTGGAAGGCACTCCGCTCCCACTTACCTATAAGGTAGCGGAAGCTACATACCAGGCAGCTCTGAAGGACGAGCCTATGCCTCAGCTCCGGGAAACGGAGCCGACCTCCCTTCTGATCCCCGCATCAGAAAATTATTTTGAGGGTGCAGCACCCACCTTCACAGTAGGAAAGCTGAAACCCGACTGCGCCACAACGCTGATCAGCGAGAGGCTCCCCAGGCTATCTGAATCACTAGTCCAGACGGAGTATGACGCCCGGACTAGGCTCAGAAGGTCACTCTCCTCCTTGACGATGGCGGAAATGACGGCTCTTTGTTTACGAACAAGAGCCGTTATTTAAGGTCATGGCAAAGTCGTTACTGCATACAATGCAGTGCGACTTCTATGACTTTGTCGTCAAGAGGAGGAACTGCAGGAAGCATGTTCTGGGGGAGGCCACCATCCGCCACGAGCCTAACAGGCTGATTGCTTCCTCCATTTTGGGAACAGACCTCTTCCCTGCTCCGGTAGTGGCAGAGGTGCTGCACGAGGCCTCTAAGGTCAACCAGAGCCTGAAGGTCAGGTGGGGTCTGGTAACCAAACGTAAGCCGGAATCCTCCGGAACCAACCCCAGGTTGAAAAAGAAGCCTAGGAAGTTCCAGTCCTTCCAGGCTTCACAACAGGCTCTGGTCCAGGCGGTGCAGGTACCCCAGGTACCACAGCACTCCTCTTCGAAAGCACACCCTCAACAGCAGTATGTGCTTTTGACTCAACCACCCCAACAGCCCCAGCCATCAACCTCCTTTGCTGTCTCCCCACCCTATAACTCGGCTTTTGAGGCCCAGGGCTTTCAGCCATTTAATAGGTTTGCCAGAGGCAGCCGCGCCAGGGGTGCCTCTCAACAACGAGGATCCGGCAGGGCCACCAGCAGGGGCAGAGGTTTCCAGGGAGCACGGGGAGGCCGCCCCTCCGCAAACCAACAGTGAGAGTCGCAAGGTAGGATGAAGGCTATACCTCTTCTGCCAACGGTGAGGGTTCAGCTCTTGGGCTCAAAGTATAGTGACCAAAGGTTTGGGTTGGAGTTGGACAGAAGGTCCTCCTCCACCCAACAATTTCTACCAAAAACCGACAGCGGAATTGATAGAGTATACCCAAGATCTTCTTCTCAAAGGAGTAGTATCAAGGGTCAAAACTTAAAATTTCAAGGACGCTTGTTCAGCGTGCCAAAGAAAGACTCAGGAAAGCGAAGAATCATCCTGGACTTGTCACACCTAAACTTATTCATTCCTTGCGACAAGTTCAGAATGCTGACCGTTTCGCAGGTGCGGACCTTACTTCCCCGTGGGGCCGTCACAACCTCTATAGAACTTACAGATGCCTATTATCGAACTTACAGATGCCTATTATCATGTTCCAATAGCCAGACACTTCCCCCCGTTCCTAGGCTTCAAGCTAGGAAACAAAGCTTATTCTTTCAAGGTAATGCCTTTCGGGCTCAACATCGCCCCCAAAATATTTATGAAACTGGCGGAAGCAGTCGTCCAAGAGTTGAGGTCTCAAGGAATAATGCTAGTAGCGTATCTAGACGATTGGCTAATACAGGCGGTCCCCGGGTTACGACGGTTCCGGCTTACGACGTTCCGAGGTTACGACGCTTTTTCTTAAATATTCAATGGAAAAATCCGTCCTGGGTTACGACGCTTGTTCCGAGGTTACGACGCTGACGCTTCCGACGCTCCGAGTTAACGACGCTTTTAAAAAACGCATACTATGATAAAAATCCTTTATAGTTTAGCACAGTATATTAATAAAAATAAGTTTCTGGTTAGATTACAACAAAAATTTTGAGATTATGATGATTTTCGACACTTTTTATGTTGTATTTTTCTATGTTTTTTAGTGACGCCTCATATGCGGAACTAGTTTCCGAGCGAATGAATACATACTAGTTTACATATAACAGTCCAAAAGCGCAAATAATGAAAAAATCATTGCTTGTTTCCAGTAATAATAACAAAACGAAGTTTCTGGTTAGATTACAACGCAAATTCCAAGTATCCAAAGAGAGACATTATCCAGTAATTTGATCAGAGAGAGAGAAAGAGAGAAGGAGAGAGAGACGAGAGGAGTAGAGAAGAGAGGAATCCCGAGTGAGAGATGGAGAGAATGAAGAGAGAGGAGGTGTCTTCCGACGCTCCGAGTTAAGGACAGAGAAGTGTTCGTTTCGTTAAACGGCCTCTGACTCATGCCAGTAAATGTTTTGTTGATACTAATAATATAAGCCTATTTTTTTTAAAGATACGTTTACTTTAATTAGTCTATATGATACGTAAATAGTAATCAACTGTTCTTGTAGCCCTCAATATTTGGCAAAATCGAAGTATCCAAAGAGAGACATTATCCAGTACGTAATTTGATCAGAGAGAGAGAGAGAGAGAGAGAGACGAGAGAGAGAGAGAGAGAGAGAGAAGAGACGCTTTGGCAACAATGGTCTCGGGGGTTTTTATAGCTTCCTTCTGCTTGATGATCGTGGATATTGTAGAAGGATTTCGACCATACTCGTTTGCCAAATCGACGATACGAATGCCACGTTCATGCTTTGCTATAATTTCATGTTTTGCTTCCATCGAAATCATTTTCTTGGGTTTTTTCTTATCACCTGCTTTGTCTTTAGCTTTGAGACCCATGGTTAATAATAAAATAGACAAAATAACACGAAAAATAGGCGCAAATACAACGAACTAAACAACGACGTGTTAACATGCAGCACCAACAAACAAACAGACTGAACGCCATTTATCGGTCGCCTATACAACTAACACTCATCGCAAAATCGTGTTCTCAAATATTTCGTTGTATATCAAAGCTTGTATTTTCGCAAATTTTCTGTTATATCTCAAAACATTCGAATATTAGGGCAATCGTATGTCAAGTTTCCAATGTAATTTGATCAGAGAGAGAGAGAGAGAGAGAGAGAGAGGAGAGAGGAGAGAGAGACGAGAGAGAGAGAGAGAGAGAGAGACGCTTTGGCAACAATGGTCTCGGGGATTGACGTAACGTTTATTTTCTGAACAGATAGGACAGAGAAGTGTTCGTTTCATTAAACGGCCTCTGAGTCATGGCAGGAAGTGTTTTGTTGATACTAATATATAAGCCTATTTAAAGATACATTTACTTTAATTAGTCTATATGATACGTAAATAGTAATCAGCTGTTCTTGTAGCCCTCAAGATTTTGCAAAATCACTCCAGGTTGTACATAAAACTTCAAGAATGTAGTGTCACCAGAGGATTACAATAGTTTTTACCTTCAAGAACCAGCATTCTTTTATGAAAATAACTCCAGGTTGTACATAAAACTACAGGAAACGACATGTAGTGTAACCAAAGGATTACAAGTAAGGTTTTTATAACTTTTTATTAGTTTAAGACATATTTCCAAGCGTCGTTCCGGCTTACGACGATTTTCGGCTTACGACGCGTCTCAAGAACGGAACCCCCGTCGTAACCCGGGGACTGCCTGTATGGGCAAAGTCCCCCAAAGAATGCCAAAAGGCAACGGTCAAAGTAATCAAATTTCTGGAACATCTAGGGTTCCAAATAAACAAAACCAAGTCCAGAATAACACCGGAATCTCGGTTCCAGTGGTTAGGCCTCCAATGGGACTTGGATTTACATACGCTGTCAATCCCGCCGTTGAAAAGGAAAGAAATAGCCAAGTCTACAAGGCAATTTCTCAAACAACGCCAAACTTCCCGGAGGAACCAAGAAAGAATCTTAGGCTCACTCCAATTTGCCTCGGTCACAGACATTCTTCTGAAAGTCAGACTGAAGGACATAAACAGGGTCTGGCGTTCAAAAGCAAACCGGAGGTCCCGGGACAAGCTAGCTTCTATCCCGGCGATCTTGCGGAAATGTCTCCATCCATGGATGGAAGTGAAGAACCAATCAAGGGCAGTACCCCTTCAATTCCCCCCACCGTCTCTAGTGATCCATATGGTCGCGTCCCTAAGCGGGTGGGGAGGGTACTCACAGTACAAAAAGGTCCAGGGAACCTGGTCCCTACCATTCTGCCAGCTACATATCAATGTACTGGAAGCCATGGCAGTGTTTCTTACTCTGAAAAGGCTCCGGCCAAACAAGAAATCGCATGTCAAACTGGTCCTAGACAGTGCAGTGGTAGTTCACTGCATAAACAGGGGCGGATCCAAATCAAGTCACCTGAATCATGTCCTGATAGCCATATTTTCTCTGGCAGACAAGAACAATTGGGACTTGTCAGCCACCCACTTAGCAGGGGTAAGAATCGTGGTAGCAGACGCTCTGTCACGCTCCGCCCCTCTAGAATCGGAGTGGACCCTGGACAACGAGTCATTCAAATGGATCTGTCAGAAAATCCCAGGGCTTCAGGTAGATCTCTTTGCCACGGAGTCAAATCACAGGCTCCCTTGCTATGTGGCACCCAACCTGGACCCTCTGGCTTATGCCATGGACGCTATGGCAATAGATTGGAATGCGTGGAAGAGGATCTACCTGTTTCCTCCGGTGAATCTTCTTCTGAAAGTCCTGAACAAACTAAGATCGTTCAAGGGCCGGGTGGCTCTAGTAGCTCCCAATTGACCCAAAAGCAATTAGTTCCCACTACTCCTAGAATTAGGACTCCGGCCCCTATGGATTCCCAATCCCAAACTAACCCAGCTAGTTCAAACACGGACTGTGTCCGCTTCCTCAAGGATTCAGAAAGCCCTAACTTTATGGATTTCCTGAAATTTGCAGCTCACAGGAACGCTAACATCGATCCCCAAAATATTGCATTTCTGGAATCAGATAAAAGGGAATCTGATTGATTGATTGTGTATTATATCTGGCGTCACAACATCTGGGTAACTGACACCGAAATAAATTAAATATAAAAAAACTAAATTTTTTATAAACTTCATATAAAAATCTATAAATATATTATATAAAAATTTTGTTCATATAAAAAGTTCTTACATAGACAATCTATGTATAATTTAAATTTGGTTAAGGAGGCCAGCCTCCCTCATAAAAATATATAACTGCTCTATATTACAATCCTTTCCAAGAATTGTAGCTAGGATAAAATTACCTACTCTGTCACGACCCCAAGACATGAACCTATGTCTCAAATTCAAGAATCTGGGACATTCAACCAGCAAATGTCTCACAGTCAAGGGCACAGTACAGTTCTCACAAAACGGAGGATTTTCACGAGACATCAAGAACCCATGGGTGAGTCTCTTATGTCCAATCCTCAATCTGCACAACATCGTTTCTTGTCTCCTTGGCATATATGGATATGACCAAGGAGACACTGAAGACGTGATACTACGCATTTTTTGATTGTTTAAAATATCCTCCCACTGGGACTGCCAACATTTTTTAATTCTCTGACCTACTAGAGGATACAAATCCCGATATGGTAGTAGGCATCTTGTGGGTTCTGGGGAGCTGACCACAGACTTTGCAAGTTGGTCAGCTTTCTCATTCCCAGCCACCCCAACATGAGAAGGCACCCAACAGAACTTTATTTCTTTCCCTCTTCTTTTTAGTAAAAGCAGCCATTCCAATATATCTAAAATCAGAGGGTTTAAAGGGTTAAAAGATTCCAGTGACTGAAGAACACTTCTTGAGTCACAATATATAATAAAATTACTTTCATTCCGAATTAAAAGGGAATCTACCTTACGTCAATATGACTCGGCCGTTAAGAAACTAGCTATGTTTCTTAACCCCTTCCCACCCAGATGACGCAACAGCTTGCGAGTAGGCTATACCAGATAAACCCAAAATCAAATATCACAATCAGAATATGCTTCTCCTCATTATTAATGTTTCTTTATTGATTAAAATGTATATATGAAAGTGTATGTATGTGTGCATATATCTATGTATAAATTTCTATATATATGTATGTGTGCATGTAGGTACTCGGAAACTGTCTCTATGTATATAGCTATTTCCGTGATTTATAAATTTTATTTTTTATTACTTTATTTATGTATATGTGTTCCTGGGTTTATATATATGTTCCTATACACACACACATACATATATATATATATATATATAATATATATATATATATATATATATATATATATATATATATATATATATATATATCATCCTGTGACAAATAAATATCCACCCTGTGACTGGGATCGCTGAGGGAAGGAACAGGATCTGGCCGAGAATCATCAAAGATGTCGGACAACAACCGCCAACCTTCTTCTGTGACTGGCTCTATATCGTCAAATAATTCGCAATCACTTACTGATTGCACACTATCTGATGTCTCATTTTCATCATCAGATTCCCCTGGTACATATATTTCATCTGAGGA
This sequence comes from Macrobrachium nipponense, assembly GCF_015104395.2. Classification (NCBI taxonomy): domain Eukaryota; kingdom Metazoa; phylum Arthropoda; class Malacostraca; order Decapoda; family Palaemonidae; genus Macrobrachium; species Macrobrachium nipponense. The sequence continues at coordinate 101,254,074 of NC_087200.1, read as the reverse complement.
ATCTCCAGAGTCACCCATGACTAAAAAATACGAGCAGAAATTGATAAAGAAGCAACCAGAACGATAATCAAAAGAATTCTACAGTTGCACTATTGTCTATATGCGAGTCGACATGTCGGCCTGAGTAATAAATAACGGGAAAGGACAGGAAAGATTGAAATACTGAACTCCCATTGGTGAAATATGGTGACGTCTCAATTCCGTCACTGAAACGTCACGAGATGCCTTACTCCTTCGCTCTGATTGTCTAGTGGGCGGAGCTTATGTTTAACAAGGGATGAGAGAGCATATCCCAGCAACGAGAAGTCTTCAAATACACAATCCCAACACACCAGCTCTCGGTACAAAAGAGAGAGTGGAAGAACATATTACGCTACATCCTGGGATTACTTACTGGCTGTCAAGTGACGTAGTACGGTACATCCTGGGTGGGAAGGGGTTAAAGGCTCAAATACACAAATAATGACCACAAATTTGGCCATTTCCTTCTTCAGAACTTTGTTCGAGAAAGGTCTTGCAGCAAGCACAATTACCACTACCAAATCAGCTCTTAAAAAGATCTTCCAGTTTGGTTTTGGGATAGATCAGACTCCCAAATGTCCGCGTCCCTACCCTACCCATAGCATAGGGGATGGCACAGCATGATTAGAGTGGCCCAAGCGTAAGCTAAACCTGCTTGATAGGACTAAGTGTATTACAAGAATACAATCATCCCGACCTTAATCACATTATGGGCAAACCAGACAGAATGCCGAGAGTCCTATCTGCAAAACTAGACACCCCTGGAATCCATGGTCTAGCCCTGCAGAACAGTTCCACATGATATCTCTCGGGTCCAAACATTATCAGGCAGTTGATGGTCCTGCCACGGTTCCCACTATTTAGTTTCAGATATAAACCCAGTCCCAGCTATGATATCTTTTGTTTAATAGGTCTAATAGATTTCTGCAAAAGTGGAAAATTCAACAAAAATTAATCCAAATTTAAATACATACAGTAGTACCTCAAGATACGAAATTAATCCGTTCCGAGGCGCCCTTCGTATCATGAGGTTTTCGTATCTTGGACCACATTTTACATGTAAAATGGTTAATCCGTTTCAAGCCCTCCAAAAACACCCCAGTAAATTTCATAATAAAGCTAAATTGACCTATAAACAATGAAATACTACAACAATTTGGACCATTCAATCCTAACTTAATAACGAAATGCAAATTAACCTGCAAATAAAGTGTATTAGTGTACATGGTATACAAGAAATACTGTACATAAAATGTGGAAGCTTACCTTTCGAGTAAGGCTATCTCTGACAGTGGCGGCAGAGGGGGAGGAGGACAAACGGCAGATAATGTACGTACATACGTACACTTAACTTTACGAAAACATAAAAAAATGTAAGGAAAACATACATAAACTAAAATTTACGAAACACATTAACAAAACTGTAACACTAAAACTTTACAAAAAACTAAAATTAATTTATTTTTTATTTTTTTTTTTTTACTTTTTTTACTTTTACGTAGGTTTTTTTTTTTTTTTTTTACTGAATTTCAACTTCATCACCACTTTCAACTTTCTGTTTATCACTTGGTTCTTCCTTTTTGCTTTCAACTTTCTGTTTTTCATCACTTGGTTCTTCCTTTTTGCTTTCAACTTTCTGTTTTTTATCACTTGGTTCTTCCTTTTTGCTTACTCCTGCTAATGCTGAAGGCCTCTTTAAAAAAAATAACGATCCAAGGAAGATTGCTTCTGCCTACTTTTCACAATATTCCTGAAACGACTCAGGCAAACGTCATTGAACTGTGCAAGCATACGACCTGTGTGAGCCTTTTAGGGGTGTCTTTTTTTCTATAAACGATTGCACTTTATGAAAAGCAGCTAGAACATCCTTAATTTCTGCCGTTGTCATAGAGTCCTCCTCCTCTTCCTCGCCGCTGCTAGAGAACTCCTCTTGAACGACGTTATGTTGCATGGCCTCCAACTCCTTCAGGCCATCCGTCGTAAGCTCCTCTGGGTGCTCCTCGAGAAGGTCGTTGATGTCGTCCTCGTCGATGACCAGCCCCATGGACTTGCCGAGTGCAACGATCTCGTCAAGATCTGGTTGGGAAACAGTTTTGGGATCGTCAACAGTTTCTGACTCTGCAGCACCAGCTTCGCCCACATCGAATCCCTCCAAGTCTCAGGCGGATACGGCATCAGGCCAGAGTTTCCTCCACGAGGAATTCAAGGTTCGCCTCAAAATCTCCTGCCAAGCTTGGTCGATGAGTCGGATGCAAATGACAATGTCGAAATGCTCCTTCCAAAATTGACGCAAGGTGAGGTTTGTGGTATCGGTGATGTCGAAACATCTCTTGAAAAGATGTTTCGTGTACAGCTTCTTAAAGTTCGCTATCACTTGCTGGTCCATGGGCTGGAGGAGAGGGGTGGTGTTGGGCGGAAGAAGAAGAATCTTGACGAAGGAATACTCCGCTAGGATATCTTCCGCGAGGCCAGGAGGGTGGGGAGGGGCACTGTCCAACACCAGCAGACATTTCAGGGGGAGGCGCTTCTCTTCCAAAAATTTCTTCACTGTCGGGCCGAAACACAGATTTACCCACTCCGTGAACAAAAGCCTTGTTACCCAGGCTTTTGCATTAGCCCTCCACATCACTGGAAGCTTCACCTTAAGCACTTTGTGGGCCTTGAAGGCTCGAGGAGTCTCGGAATGATACACCAGTAGAGGCTTCACCTTGCAATCCCCACTGGCGTTCGAACAAAGTGCGAGCGTAAGCCTGTCTTTCATATGCTTATGCCCGGGTAGCTTCTTCTCTTCCTCCGTGATGTACGTCCGACAAGGCATTTTTTTCCAAAAAAGGCAAGTCTCATCACAGTTAAAAACTTGCTGAGAACTGTAGCCTTCCTTGGTCACCATCTCGTCAAAAGTCTTTCTAAATGCTTCGGCCGCTTTCGTGTCCAAGCTGGCAGCCTCCCCATGCCGCACCACCGAATGGATGCCAGTTCGTTTACGAAATTTCTCGAACCAGCCATGCGAAGCCTTGAACTCTGGGGTTTGCGATGATGTCCCTTCCCCTCCGTCGTCTTCCGCCTGCGCAATCAAATCGCCGAAAATAGTGCTGGCCTTGTGGGAGATTGGTGTCTCCGTTACCGTATTGCCAGCAATTTCTTTGTCTTTTATCCAGACAAGAAGCAGCCATTCCATCTCGTCGCGCACATGGGTCCTCTTGCTGGACAAAATAGTGATGCCCTTGGATAGTGTAGCTGCTTTGATGGCATCCTTCTGTTTAAGGATGGTGCCTATTGTCGACGGATTTCGGCCGTATTCCTTGGCGATCACACTCAATCGCATACCAGCTTCATACTTCTTGATGATCTCCATCTTTGTCTCCAAAGAGAGCATTCGCTTCTTTCCGTGAATTTCAACTTTCTTGGGACCCATGACTACGTTATCTTGCTTCTTGTACGTAATTTACATATAAGTACAATAAAGTTTTCGCACAACACGATAAAGTGCGTATACTGCAACGAAATCACTAACGAATTTACGTTACTAAACGAAATCGTTAGACCGAACGAATACCGCGTGCGAACGAATACCTCGTGCGAACGATAACGATGCTGGTACGAAGTGGACGAGGTAGGCACGCCACCACGTATACGTACATAGATGCATGATGGGAGGGATGCTGTCCAATAGGAGAGAAGGATCTCATGGCTTGGCTAGCATCAGGAACCAATGGGAGAGCAGGAGGATGGTGGCGAGTCTACTAAGTTGGCGGCGGGCGAGTTTCAAAATTGTTATCGGTGGTTTGGGCGAATCTCGAGCTTTCAGAAACTTTTCGTATCTTGAAAACTTTTCGTATGTAGAGCCGTTAAATTTTTTGTATTGGCTTTCGTATCTCTAGTTTTTCGTAAGTTGAGCCTTTCGTATCTCGAGGTACTACTGTATAATGTACAGGACTCTTGGATTTGAACCTGGGAACAAATTCCCAGGGTTCAAGAGCCCCTTCACCACGTCAAGGTGGTCCCAGTATGAGGGGAATAATGATACAATAAACCATTACAATAACATTATGTAAAAAAATTAACAATTGTAATTTATTTATAGTAATATAAGTTGTATTTACAGTTATAAAAGTTGCAATATAATAAATTTCATAATATAACAATTTAATTTGTGAAACATAATGAAAACAAAAACCACATGATCTGGTGGTAATGAACAAAACCCCAAAAAGGTGCTTACATGCACACAGAAATAATGGATCCATCCACCAACACTACATAGACCATCACAACCACAAACCAAACCTACAATACAAGAACTAGTAGATATCATCTACTCAGAAAATAGCAGTCGCCATAGATTAATCATAGCTGAATTTGTTTGCATTTTATTGCACAGACTAATAGAAGCAGAAAGATCAGTCCCATAGAGCAGATGCCCTACAACATACAACACAAACATAGCAAAACAACCTTCTAAATAACATGCTTTCTCAACCCCCCCCCCCCCAACCCCAAACCTTTCCACTTTTCCTATCCCCATTATCTACATACCTGCATTCCTAATTCTGTTTTGTTTGTTACCACCAGATCATGCAGTTTTTGTTTTTATTATGTTTCACAAATTAAATTATGTTCTATTATGAATTTTATTATACTGCAACTTATATAACTGTAAATAAATTAAAATTGTTCATTTTGTACTTAATGTTATTGAAATAATCTATTGTATTATTATGGTATTATTGTAGCAATAATATTGTTTGGATGGTACATATCCGTCCGCAGACTGTAGGAAACCAACAGGAGGCTATGTCCAGATTTTACGCTTTGAAGAGGTCATGACCAAGTGATGGAACAGCAGTGGTGTTGTGTAAATCAGTAAATGGAACATGGAACAAAAAGAGATTTTGACGAGGGAAAAATCTATTTCTGGGCAAGGGCCCGTGTCGCCCAGTGAAATATCCTTTCAGCTCATATTTCTAAGGTAAATAACGCTAACATTACCAGAGAAAAATAAAAATGGGATGTCACAGCATTCTGACTCGCTCACCCTAAATAAAAAGAGGGTGTCGGTATGGTACTGGGGCGAGTGAAACCACTACCACGGGCCTCTTGTCATTTAGATCTCTCCTCCACAAAATTCCCTTGCTAGAGAGAGGTGGTACAAGCTGGTACACAGCCCGCGCCAGCAACTACTACTACTTGCTCACCCACGCCAACACCAGCGCCTCTAGCGGCCATCCTTGAAGTTAGAAGACCAAGCTGGGGCACAAGGGTGGGAGAGAAAAAAGGGGGGGATTTCACTGGGCGACACGGGCCCTTGCCCAGAAATAGATTCTTCCTTCATCAAAATCCCTTTTCTGGGCCCAGCCCATGTTGCTTCGTGAAATAGTACCAGAGAATTAGCACATGCTTGGGGAAAAGGTAACAGTATAAGGTAATAAGAAAACACGAAAAACATAAGATGAGTATAATCTAGAGTAAATATTACAAAGTTATCGTATAAATACTTAAACTAACTATAGTGACTTATGTTAGCTTTAAAATAAGTAACAGGAATTAACAGTATACTTATGCTAACTTACGATAACTTAAAACTAGAATAATACATTATATACAGTTGTGAGTAACCCTAGCATAAAAATAAAGGAAAACATCACGATATAGCCTTTTGGCAGCTAAGGCTCGAAATCAGGGTAGAGCCTGGTGGCAGGATCGCAGGAAAAATGTTAGTGAGGCAGGTAGAAAGGAGATCTGGATCTATGACTAAAACTACTTAGACAGTGTCAGGAGAAACTGTGTTTCCCTCTGCCACTGCTGGAAATTTAAGAGATTCTAAGGAATTCAGGTAGTGACGTCTGAATACTATCGGCGACTTCCAGCCCGTATACTTCTTTAGATCATCGAAATTCATCTGTTGAAAATAATTAATTGAGGTGGCTACTGCCCTGATGCTGTGGGCTTTGGGGAATGAATCAGGGTTGGCTTGTTTGATAAAGTATAAGATTTGTTGCCCAATTCCTTTTAAGGAAATAGTGCCACCTTTCTCTCTTATGAATAAGGGACCTGAGGACCTAGAAGATGTCCTGGACAGATAGGCTCGTAAGGTCGTCACTGGACATAGAGAAGGGTCTTGAGGAAGAAGGAGGATCTTCCAAGGAGCCCATCTCGTTAAAGGATCCTCATTTTTGGCCAAAAAACTACGGTCTGGGGATAGAAGAACTTCTCCTGATGGAAGAAATTCAATATGGCCAGAGTCTCTAGAGAGAGCCGACAGTTCAGGTATCCTGGCTCCTGAAGCCAGGCTTAGCAGAAATGACGTTTTCCTTAGCAGTGGTATATAGCTACATGAATTGTTGTCAGTATCTGAAGCCAGTTTGAGAACATCATTTAAGAGCCATGAAACTGAGCTAGGTCTCTCTGATGGTCTGAGCCTAGCACAAGCTTTAGGAAAAGACGAAAAATAAGAGTCTGTTAAGTCTATCTTAAAGCCAAACTGGAAGATTTTCTTTAAGGCTGACTTATTGGTAGTAATAGTACTAGCCGCTAAACCTTTTTCAAATAAGGATCTGAAGAAGGAGATAGCCAGATTAGTAGTCATGGTTCAAGATTCTGTTTCCTTCAGGAAGTTTGCTAGCTTTTTAACAGCTGCGTCATACTGACGTAAAGTTGATTCTCTTTTATCCGATTCTAAGAAAAGGATATTTTGAGGATCAATATTTGCATCTCTTTTAGCCGCGAACTTCATGAAGTCCATAAAGTTAGGGTTTTGAGAATTCCTGAGGAAGCGAACACAGTACTCATTTGTACTGGTTGAGATAGCTTGGGATTGGGAATCCGTTGAGGCCGGAGACCCAATTCCAGAAGAAGAGGGAACCGGTTGCTCTTGGGCCAATCCGGGGCTACTAGAGCAACTTGCCCTTTGAAAGACCTGAGTTTGTTCAGGACTTTCAATAGAAGATTCACTGGAGGAAAGATGTATATCTTCTTCCACTGATTCCAATCTATGGACATGGCGTCTGTGGCATAAGCCAGAGGGTCCAGGTTGGGGGCCACATAGCATGGGAGCTTGTGGTTCGATTGTGATGCAAAAAGATCCACCTGGAGGCCTGGGACCTTTTGGCATATCCACTGGAATGAGCGCCTGTCCAGAGACCACTCCGATTCTAGAGGAACTGAGCGAGACAGGGCGTCTGCTATCACGTTCCTTACTCCTGCCAGGTGAGTGGAGGATAGATGCCATTTGTATTTGGCTGCTAGTGAGAAAATGGCTATCATGACGTGGTTTACATGACTTGATTTGGATCCTCCCCTGTTGATGCAGTGTACTACTACTGCACTGTCCAATACCAGCTTGATGTGGGATTTCTTGGCTGGTAGAAGCCTCTTCAATTTGAGGAATACTGCCATAGCTTCTAATACATTTATGTGAAGCTGGCGGAACTGAGGTGACCAAGTCCCTTGTACTTTCCTGAATTGGGAGTATCCTCCCCATCCGCTTAGAGAAGCATCCGTGTGGATAACCAACGCCGGAGGGGGAAATTGAAGAGGGATCGACTTGGATAGGTTCTTGACCTCCGCCCAGGGGCGGAGTCGTTTGCGGAGAATCGGCGGGATGGCTGACAACGGTTGTCTCGTGATTTGTTGTTTTGCTCTTGAATCGCCAGACCACAGGTTTATATCTTTCAGCCTTGCCTTCAGCAGAACATCTGTAACTGATGCAAACTGGAGAGAGCCTAGGATTCTTTCCTGGTTTCTCCTTGATGTTAGTTTGCATTTGAGAAATTGCCTTGTTGCTTTGGCTATTTCCTTCCTTTTGACCAACGGAATTGACAGAGTGTGGGAGTTCAAGTCCCATTGAATGCCGAGCCATTAAAAGCGGGAGTCCAGCGTTAGCCTGGACTTGGTCTTGTTTATTTGGAACCCCAGATGTTCCAGAAACTGTATTACTTTGACCGTAGCTTTGTGGCATTCTTCGACGGTTGTTGACCAAACGAGCCAATCATCGAGATACGCTACTACCATTATTCCCTGGGATCTTAGTTGTTGAACTACTGATTCCGCCAACTTCGTGAATACCCTGGGGGCCACGTTCAACCCAAAGGGCATCACTTTGAAGGAGAATGCCTGGTCTCCCAGTCTGAAGCCTAGGTATGGGCGGAAGTGTCTTGCAACTAGTATGATAGTATGCGTCTGTAAGATCGATAGAGGCGGTGACGGCCCCACGGGGAAGTAAGGTCTGCACCTGCGAGATAAGTCAGCATCTAGAACTTGTCGCAACGAATGAATAAGTTTAGACGGGACATGTCTAAGATTATTCTTCGTTTGGTTGAGCCTTTCTTTGGCACGCTGAACAAGCGTCCTTGAAACTTTAAATGCTTGACTCTTGATACTACCCCTTTCTGAAGGAGTTCTTGTGCATACTCCGTCAATTCCTTTGTTGGTTTTTGAAGGAAGGTCTTGGATGGAGGAGGACCTTTGGTCCAACTCCATCCCAGTCCTTTGGACACAATACTTTGTGCCCAATTGCTGAATCCCCATCTTTGGCGATAGAGGAACAGTCTCCCTCCTACCTGAGGGTTCTCACTGACTTGGGGCAGGGCGTGATCCACGTCCTCCCCGGAAGTGCTTGCCTCTGCTAGGTGCTCTTCCGCCACCTCTTTGGCAAAATGCACCTCTGGCCCTACTTCAACTTCCAAACATATTAAAGGCTTGGAACGCCTGACCTTCAAAGACTGGGTTGAAGGCCGGAGATACTGCGTATGAGGTAGAGGGCTGATTCTGCGAGGTCAGTAGGAGTATTGGTTGGGACTGGTTCTTGGAGGTGGAAGGTCGTACAATCTGGGACACCAACACAGCTTGTACCACCTGTTGTTGCTGAGCAGACTGGAAAGGTGGGAACTTCCTAGGCTTTTTCAGCTTCTTTGAAGCGGAGGAAGTAGGTTCCGTCCCGTACGTCACCGCGGCAACCTCCGTCATCACTAGGGCATTTAAGGTCCTCCCTAACCTAGTCCTAGCATCGAATTCTGCTTGGATGAGGTTATCAGAAAGCCTAGGGAGTCTCTCGCCAAATTGTGCTATTGCACAATCTAGCTTGAGCTTCCCTACTGTGAAAGTAGCTGGGAGATCCGCCCAAAGGCTTCGGTTCCTGGAAGAAGAAGTGATGTTGGCTCCGTCTCCCTAAGTTGGGGCATAGGCTCGTCTTTCATGGCGGCCTGTAGAGTCAACTCTGCTAGCTTTGTGGTGAAAGGGATAGGTGTTTCTCCCTCTGCCACAAAGATAGTAAAGGGGCTTTTGAAAGCCTGAAGCTTGGTGTTTACACACTCCCAATCTTCCAAGCTCCTGAGCCACTCCCTTTGGGCTTGATCCCGGCTGTAAATCACCGTTTCTTTCGGGATCCTATCCTTTCTTCTCATTGCCGCCTCTGTCAGAGGGGCATAGCCAATAAATGGTGGTTGGAGGTTGGCGGGGTGAAACTCGAAGTTTCTAATCTTCGAGTACAGCAATCCGGCAACGTCAGCATGCCGTCTTAAAGGGAGCGTATGATGAAACCCTCCATGGATTATTCGTCGAGAAGGGAGGAAGGGAATCACAGTTGCGCCGCCATGCCAGACTGTGAGAGAACTGCTGCGGGATTCTCCCTGAGGCCCGCCATCAGATTCTCTTGGTTTGTCAGTCTCTCCGAAATGCTCCGGATCGACTGACCTGACTCCTCGAACGAGGTGGAGATGTGCGAAAACATCTGTTTGAACTTGTCGTTAACTAGGTTTCCGACCAAGTTCCCCATTTGCTGCATTATATTTGCAGTAAATGCCTCGGTTTCAAAGGGACTAGGGTCCTTGATAACCATAGGAGTCTTGGGACGTGTCCCTGTAGAAGTTGATGGCTCAGGCTCCGTAGAAGCTCGGGCCTTATCCTTCGAGGACTTGCCCCTGGACCCTTTGGAATGTGAAGTAGAAGAGGACTTTGACTTTTCTGCTCCAGGGTGGTGAGCAGGAGACTTATGAGATGCGGAAGACGTGGTCCTTTAGACGACGTCTTCTCTAGGGTCTTCAACTCCTGCTTCCCTTTCACCTTAGGGATAGCTGAAGTGGATTTCAGCATAACCGAAATTTCACTCTCCGAAAAGCCTTGGAAAGAAGTAGAAAGAAGAGTAATTACGAGATGAAGATCCTGAAGTCCCGAGGGAAGCCCTTGAGCCCCCAACAAACCTACCTCAACTAACAAGTTACCTGATTCACCTACCGCCATTGGCTCTAAATTCAGGTCCAAAGTAGCCACATCGTCCGCGATCTCATTATTATCATAAAGTTAAGATTTACCAGCCCAATGAGTCTAACCAGATTCTTACAGTGCTGGCCCGAAATCATTCGGGAGGAAATTATTTAAAAAATACGCTCATAAAATGTTATGTCTAAAACATGGAATGGTATGGAATGAAGTTAATGAATTATAATAAATTAATGATAAATGAGGGGATTGTTAAGTGATATATGAGGTTGGAATTAAAAATATGAATTGAACTTATAAAAGACTGAAATAGATAAAAATGACAAAAGTCATCTATTTAAAACGGTATATGTTACATCTTATTAATCAAATTAGTCTTTTTTAAAAATATTAATACTCTATATAAAGAAAAATGATCTGATTCTGATAGAATTTCTGATAATGATTTATTGCCTAAATATAAATTTCTTTCTCTATTAAAAATTAGGCATTCACATAAAAATATGCTTGACTGTTAAAATTGTATTGCACACATTGCAATGAGGGATGTTCCCTTGTGGAGTTATCATTAAATACTCGTGAGTTAGTCTTGTGTGGCCTATTTGTAATCTTGTTAATATTACTTCAGCTCGTTTTTCATTTTGTACTGATGTATTCCACAAGTCTACTTTCTGTTTGATGCACTTTAATTTATTGGTGTCTGCTTCACAATCCCACAGATTTTGCCATTTTGTTTTAATGCACTGCTTCACTGAGTTTATATAATCTGTAGCAGGCAATTTATTGTCAAAAATTGGTGAATTTATCCCAGACTTGCCTTTTCATCTGCCTTTTCATTACTTGGATTCCAACATGGGCAGGAACCCAGCATATTTCAATGTTAACCCCACGTGAATATAATTTATTGATGATTTGTTTAATTTCCTTTACTAAAGGGTTCTTATGTGAATAACTCTTGAGGGATTCAATTGCACTTCTTGAATCAGAATATATTATAAATTTAGTATTCAGTTTATTATTTGACAATTTTATTTGATTGATTGCCAATATAATTGCTGTTAACTCAGCAGTAAAGACAGTTGCTTCAATTGGCAATGAATTCTGACTTACTTTGCATGATGACACTGCAGCACAACCAACTCCTGCAGAAGATTTGGATCCATCAGCGTATACTGCTTTATGTGGGCCTTTACTTCGAATGTGTTCTAATGTATACTGTTTATAGCGATCTGAAGTATAATCTTGCTCTTTTGACAGATGATAAAGGTTAGAACATACTTTGACTTTCTTCATCATCCATGGAGGTGGAGAATTTGAGGGTGGGAGTATATTTACTCTAACACCAATAGATTCCAATAACCTATTAGCTCTTATTGGAAAAGGTGGTTCGTGATTACTAATAAATACATCTCGCATGGCAAATAGTTTTTTTGTGGGGGAATCAGTGGACGTTATCTTTAAAGCACTTCTCATTGTTACAAGGTCACGATGTAAGGATAATGGGGGTTCGCCACTTTCCCAACATACTGAAGTGTTTGGAGAAGATTTAAAGGCTCCACTACAAAGTCTCAAGCCTCGAGTGTGGATAGTCTAAGGACTTCAAGGTACTTTGTGATGCTGACCCGTAAATTGGACTTCCATAATCTACTTTGGATTTTGGATAAAACTAGTGCTTTATATATATCAAAAGCAATGTTTGTCTCTTAGCTCCCCAAGTAGTATGAGACAATTTTCTTATCAAATTTAAGGCACTATTACATTTATTTTTTACAAACGGCTATAATGTGCTTTCCAGTTAAGATGAGTGTCAAACACCAAGCCTAAAATTTACAGTATTACTAAACTGAATGAGGCTATCACCTAATTTAAGATCTATGTCTTGATTCTGTTTCCATCTACTATTTTTGTAGAACATAATTGCTTGGGTTTTCTCTACAGAGAGCTTAAAGCCTACTGACAAAGTCCAGTTGTGGATGTTTTTGATAGCTTTATTAAGAATTCTTTGTAGATGACGAAGACTGCTTGAGGAATAATATATAGCAAAGTCATCTACATACAAGCTATTTTGTACTCCCTGTGGTAACTGCTTTACGATGTTATTAATCGCTAGAGCAAAAAGTGTTCCACTCAAAACACTCCCTTGAGGGACTCCACAATCTAAATTGAAGGAGTCAGAATATACATTATTTATTCATGTTTGAAAAGTTCTTTCATGGATAAAATTCTCGATAAAAATTGGTAAGTGCCCTCTAAAACCATTTTCGAGTAAGGACTTCAAAATTGAGTATCTCCAGGTCGTATCATATGCTTTCTGGATATCAAAGAATATGGCAACTGTAATTTGCTTACGTTCAAACCCTCTCCGTATATGATTTTCTAGATGGGAAAGTGAATCTAAAGTAGATCTTTCAGATTGTGAGCCAAATTGAGTTGAAGACAGAGTCTTATTCTTACGTAGGCACCAATTTAGTCTATAATTTACCATTTTTTCTAGCAATTTGCACAAGCAACTTGTCAGGGATATTGGTCTATAGTTATTTGGATTGCTTGGATCTTTCCCTGGTTTGACAACTGGTATGATTATAGCATGTTTCCATGCTTTTGGGAACAGGTGATTTACCCATAAATGATTATAAAGCTTCAATAAGTATGTTTTTGCTAAAAAAGCCAGGTTTTTTATCATCTCAAAATTTACGTTGTCTTGGCCTGGAGCAGAAGAGTTACAGTTAGATAAAGCATATTCAAATCCTCTTCTGTGAAAAATCTGGTTTATAATATATATCCTCTAATGTTTCAAATTCAATGGACAGCTTCTTCACGGGCTTTAATGGTTCGAAAGTGATCATCTATATTGATTATACTACTTATTGCTTGGATGTTACGCCCTAAAATGTTCGAAATTGCGGTACTATCATGTACTGATTGGCCATTATGTATTAGTGCATGTCTCTGAGATCTAATATGAGATCCATTAATTTTCCTAAATTTTTCCCAGACTTTACTTATTGAGGTTGTATCAGATATGCTAGATACATATTTTTGCCATGACATTATTTTTCCTCTAATGGCTTCCCTTCTGAATCTTGCTGAGATCCGATTGTAATGAGGTTTTAGTAGACTGATTTCTATAGTAATGTCTACAAGTTTCTTGGCAGTGCTCTCAAAATTTAGAGGTCTTTTACTTATGGCATTAAATCTATTATGCAGCGTTTCTAATCTTCTACCTATAATACGTTTTTCTTGTATCAGGTGGGATAGTGTGTCAGACCACCAGGGTACTGAGTGTTTCTTGGGATTAGTAGTTGACTTAGGAATAGATTCGTCAGCAGCTGTAATTACAAAGTTTGTGAAGAAATCTACTGTCTCATCATGACCTTGTACTGCTGTAAATGGAAGGATCAGGCTGGTTTTAAATTTATACTGGTCCCACTCTGCCTTATCTACATTACATCATGGGATAGTTGGTGTTGGGGTATGTCCCAACCAGGATAATAAAATTGGAAAATGATCACTGGTATATGGATCATCTAAAACATTCCAATCAAATCTGTCCACTATATTAGGTGAGGCAAATACTTAAAAGGGGGGGTTCTATGGATGAAAAACTTCCATGGGATTTTGAAAAGTAAGTGCTAATATCTCCATCATTTCCGATGCAAGATTATGATTGTCAATCATATGCTCAATTTTGTTACCATGTGAATCTGTTTCATTGCAAAAGGAATCCCATAATGGGTTGTGGGCATTAAAATCTCCAACCATTAAAAAAGCATCACCTATATTCGGTAATACTTGAAGTAGATTTTGTAAATCATAGTTACATGAAGGTTGGTTGTAAATATTATACAAATTAAAAGTCGAGTTGTTAATATGAAGTTTAATTCCAGATAGTTGGAATTCAGAACTATTAGTCAATATATTTTCGTAAGTAATTCGGTTATTGACGTAATTGCTGTTCCTAATGTATTCATATCAGGAACTGAATGTGATGCTAATGTATAATTGCCTATTCTCGAGACATTTTCATTTGTATGTTGCAAGCATATTGCTATTGGTTCATATTGTTTTAATAATCTTTGAATTTCTCCTATTTGTAATCGCGTTATTAAACCATTTACGTTCCACTGAATAATATAAGCGTTGAATGTTATTGTGGGGGAAGGCCTCTGTCAAGCAGAACATTACTTCCTCTTACTTTTGTGGTTGCATACTCATGTAAAGCTGCAGGTTTCTTAATATTTGACTTTATGTTAAGTCTTTGTAATTGCTCCTTGGGACTTTTGTTTTTGTTTTATTTTTTCCAATAAATGTTCCATGCCTCTAGCACTCGATGAGCGAGTTTTAATAAGATGGTCTGCACACATGCAATCTTCGGAGTGTTTTTCTAGATTTTCCTGTTGGTTTTTAGTTTTGAATTTGATAAAATTATTAATCATATTAGTGAGGCTGCTTGTTGATGGAAGTTTCAATGTATTCAACTGAACAATGAAACATTCATTACATCCACATAATTTATCATAAGTGGATAAGGCACTTCTATTTTGAGTGATTGGGAGTGTCTTGTTTGTTTTACTGAGACTGGGAGAGGAGTCTATTTCAACAGAAGCCGCTTGTTGATGAATGCTGCTACTTGGTTGGGGTTGAGGATGAGTTAAGGATTTTCCTCTTTGTCCTATTATGGGTGATGGAGTTATATGGACAATGTTGTTATTTTCCGAGAAATCATTAGTTTGTGAGGTGGTTAATGTTTCAGCTTCTACTTCAATACTATCTATATTAATTTTTAGAGGGTGGGAGTCCTCTTTGTTGTCAAGTTTTTTTTGATTTCGGAGGGTCCCATTTCCAGGGTCTTGCCTTTTTCCCCTTGCTCTCTGATCTGGTGGGAAATCATCAGCAATGTCTGCATTGGAAGGTGCTGTCTCTATACATGAAGTATTGGCATCATGATCATCAAAGGATGATAGAGCAGCATATTTGTTTTTTATTGTGGTTTCAGGTATTAGATTCCTATTTTCTAAACAAGCTTCAGATATTTGGGGCGGGAAACCTTATTTTTTAACATAATTTTATATGATGGATTTCTGCTTGGGTCAAGTATCCCTCTAACTTTTAACTCAAGCTTAGCCTCTCTTGCTGCCATTCCAGTTCTACTCATCAGAAGTTTTAATTCTGTATTATACATATAGAATGGGCATTCTTTTGACTTTGCATGGTGAGCAAGTCCACAGTTAGCACATTTAATATTTGGGCAATTCCACTCAGTTCTATGTTCTTCTGAACCACACACTGCACATATTTCATTATTTTGGCACTTCTTGAATGTGTGACCAAATTTACAACATTTTTTACATTGCAGTGGTTTCGGTACGTGAGGGCGTACTTCTCTGTTTTGACCAAGTATTTTAATCTTTGCTGGTAAATTTTGGCCTGTGAATTTGATTTTTACTATTTTGATGGAAACTTCTTGGTTTTTTTTACTTGGAATTTGATATAACTCCAGATCGTGAATATTGTCATATCTTAATTTTAGTGATTCTAATATACAGTGGTCCCCCCGTATTCACGGGGGATGCGTACCAGACCCCCCCGCGAGTAGTTAGAATCCGCGAATGTTTGGAACCCCTATAAAAACGATAAAAACAGCCTATTTTGTTAGTTAAAAATTGAGAAAAACCACTAAAAATGTTCATACTTGGTTTTTTTAATAGTTTTATCACAAAAAGTGCATTTTATGATGAAATTGATAACAAAAACCAGGAATTTGTGGATATTTCTCATAGAAAAATACCGCGAATGCACGAATTTTCCGCGAATAATGCAGGGAAACGTTCCCGAGAGAAATCCGCGAATGTGTGAGTCCGCGAATCCAGAGAACGCGAATACGGGGGGTCCACTGTAATAGGCTTTTCTGGTAATTCTTCCTCATTTTCAATTTGGGGTAGTATAACTGTACCTTGGATATAGTTGACCATGTCATGGCTTTTCACCGTCACATTCATCCCTTGAATTTCTTTAATGTTCTGAAATGTTTCTGACTGAGCTTTTGTTGTGGCTTCAATCAGCCATTCATTAAATTTCAGTGCTCTGAAACTCATTTCTCTAGTTGGGTATAAGTTTAATAATTTGTTCTCTAAAACATAGGAGGAAATTTTCCTGTCTATTTTTGAGAACAAGAAATCTGGACCAATTATCTGTCCCAAAAATATGGTCAAAATGAACTAATGTTGGGTCGGGTTTGTACATTTTTCTTTTTTTATTTCTTGTTAATGGCTCATATGGTGCCATCGTTGTTATGTTGGGCTTATTTTCTTGAGCGAAACCGGTAGCCAAGTCTAATTCCGTGCTGGGGTCATCAACATTAGGGCCTAACAATGCATACATGTATACGAGAGTGATGTTTTCAGCCAGGTAGTCCTCCACCCACCATGGAGCCCAACAAGGGAGGGGTGTGGAATGTCACATTAACCCTCTTACGCCGACTGGACGTATTTTACGTCGACATTTTTTGTCTCCCGTGTGCCGACTGGACGTATTTTACATCGACTTACAAAAGTTTTTTTTTAAAATTCGCGGAAAAATACTTATAGGCCTACCAGCCTAAAACTTTTGAATCACGTGCCTTGGGGGATGCTGGGAGTTCACGGATCAAGGTGTTGTTTTGTTTACAATCGTTACGCAGGCGTGCAAGCGCGAATTTCTTTCTTGCCGCACTAAAAAGTATCTGTGACACATCTCGGAAATTATTTCGTCACTTTGACATAATTTTTGTACCATTGTAAATTAGCCGTTACATGAAGTATTATATATGAAAATGTGCGCATTTTTATGTAGAATACAACAATAAAATACTCATGATTTGAGCTTTTATCAGTTTTGAAATATTTTCATATAAATAACAATAATTGCCAAAATTTCAACCTTCAGTCGACTTTGACTCTACCGAAATGGTAAAAAAACGCAATTGTACGCTAAAACGCTTATATTCTAGTAATATTCAAGCATTTACCTTCATTTTGCAACAAATTGGAAGTCTCTAGCACAATATTTTGATTTATGGTGAATTTATGAAAAAAATAACAGTTTCTTTACGTCCGCGCGGTAACTCTTGCGAAAAAATCATACGTGCGATTGTGGTAATGTTTGTACCATTTTAAATTGGTCGTTACATAAAGTTTTATATATGAAAATGTGCGCAATTTTATGTACAATACAACAAAAAATAATTGAAGGTTGTAGCTTTTCTCATTTTTGAAATATTTGCATATAAATCACGATAAATAGAAAAAAAACCACGTTCAGTCAACTTTGACTACCGAAATGGTCGAAAAACGCAATTGTAAGCTAAAACTCTTACAGTCTAGTAATATTCAGTCATTTATCTTCATCTTGAAACAAATTCGAAGTCTCTAGCATAATATTTAAATTTATGGTGAATTTAAAACAAAATCTTTCCTTTCCTCCCTGCCGCGCGGATTTCTGATTCTCCTCTCGGAAATTTTTGCCACAAATCTCCGAAATGCGTACGTACCATTCTCGGAATATTTGCTCCATTTCATATTAGGCATTTCATAGAGTTTTATATATGAAAATGTGCGCAATTTCATGTAGAATAAAACGAAAAATATTTGAAGGTTGTAGCTTTTCTTATTTCCGAAATAATTGCATATAAAAAATATATATATAAAAAAATTCAACATTCGGTCAACTTTAACTCATCAGATATGGTCGAAAACTGCAATTGTAAGCTAATACTCTTACAGTATAGTAATATTCAATCATTTGTCTTCATTTTGAAAGAAATTGGAAGTCTCTAGGACAATATTTAGATTTATGGTGAATTTTTGACAAAAATATTTGTTTACGTCCGCGCGTTACGAATTCATGCATTATTTTGTGATAATATTTTCTCTGTGTTGCTTTTATCGTTTTACAATGTGTTATTTACCAAAATGATCGCAATTTAGTGTACATTACAACGAAAAAAAACTAACTTGTTACCTTTAACCGTTTTGCGCCACAGCGCGATTTGATACAATTATATATGAAATTTCGTTTTTGCGCTATCATATATCGCATTATTTTTATTTGAATAATGATAATTTTTTCATTTCTGATGATTGCATACTAAACTTCAGCCAATGACAAAAAAAGGAGCCAAAAATGAACTCTTAATCTTGAAAACTAAGCGCGCTGTGATTTTTTGAAAAAAAATATTTTTTCCGCTTCTGCGCTCACTCTGAAACACCTCCGGCACACGGGAGACAATTTTTTTTTTACCGCTTCGGCGTAAGAGGGTTAATGGGCCACCCCTAGAGGTTACTTCCTGGTTATACACCTGATCCCCAGCACTTAAGGCGTCGTCAGTCCGTCAAGATCCGACCCAGTACTAGGGACCAAGACTTTCCCCTCGCTCGAACACGTCAGGTACTTGAATTTTACGGGTGGAGTGGCATGCCTTCCAACTCCACCCTCCATCAGGTTAAAAGAGCAGTCAATTCAATAGTCCAATACCATGCCAGGGTCGTCAACAAAAGAAGAAGGGAAAGGGGAAAATTTATAAGGAGGAGGAATAAAGGAGTTAAAGGTCCCAATGTTCAGTTGGATCCACAGCAGAGAGTGTAGGCGTAAAGGGGCATACTCTCTCTGCAGTGGATTCCTTAGCCCCCCACCTCGTCAAGGAGTTGGGATCAGGGGGTCCGCGATCTCAGGATTGCCTTGGGCCGCCAGGGCTTGTGCCACTTGCTGCTGAATGGCGGAGATGTAAGGGGCCGCCGCTGCCAGGTCGACGTAACCAGTTGATTTCCCGCCCGGGAAGAGGCGGACAGCCATACTCTTGTCCAGGATGTATGGCTGCCCCTTAGTCACGTTCTTCCCGAACCCGCCGACCCAGGCCCTCAGGGCTGCTGACGCGGTGTCTTTCACGGCGGTAGCCTGGAAGAGAGGGTCATTGTAATCCTTACAACGAAGCCCCAAGTTATATGATTAATTATCTAAAACTTTATGTCATTTATATCTCTTATAGGACAGTTTGAATACAGTTGTAATAAATACATTTTAATATTACAGTATCTGTAAATAAAAACCCATGACCTAAGGTCATGGCATTAGGAAGGTCCTACGTGACCAATGCAGATCTAGATTACGCTATGCGCTGTCTGCAGTAGCCTGGTTTAAATCTGTACATTGTCATCATTTGGCATTACTGATAACTTTGCACAACAACTTCCATGGGAAGCGGTTGACCTGTTAACCTACGCCGGAAACTTGTAACTTCCGAGCCGGCGGACTACGTATGTTTTTATATGAATCGCTGAGATAGCTAATGTTCTGCTATCGACGTGATGCTTTAGAATGGCAGTTCCGTGCCAGCATTCAAACATATCGGTCTCCCGACCGAACTGCATCTCTTAGTATGGAGTTACAGAATAAAGTTGTTATATCTTTTCAACTTATCTGTTTGAATCCTCTCCTTTAGTTTAAGAAGAACCACTCTACTAAGATATCACATAGGAGATGGAAGGAACCAGAAATACTTACGAATGACAGTCGTAAGGAGAAACAAAAAGTCTTTCGCAAAAGCGAAGAGACTTAGACTGGTGGCAGCGGTGGGATGCAGAATAAGATTAACAAGACCCATATCAGCCGACCGAAGATCTACAAGAACCAACTTCCACCTTCGAAATCAAAACTAAACAGAGGAAACGGGATCTTCAATCAACGCAACATTTTATGAAGACGAAGATATGTCCTTCATCGAGAAGTATACAAGCATCAACATCGACGTTTGAGTGACTGTTGTCACTTATCTTCGAGAATCCAACACCGGACGAGAGCAGCATCGAACATCAACAGAAAGAAGAAAACAAACAAAGAAAACATCGCGCGATCACTAGCAAGGACGCAAAGAGTAGAGCAAGAGGAAGTAATGCGAGGACGGAGGCTGTGACGTCATCAATCTTGGACTTCTTCATGCATCGTGCGCCTGAGAGAAGACCGTGACGTCATCACGACTTCCGACGCGAGATGACAGGAACTGAGACGTCATCCCATGTCAACAATCCTTCACCATATAATCTTGAGCTAAGTACCATTTTATCTATTCAGGTTCTTTCCTCAGTGAAGTGTTGTTCATCAGGAGTCGATCGTCCAATATTCTGGGGGTGAGTTGTTCGCCATCTTAATCTTCCTTTATTACAGAATCAATCTTCAACTACGAGTTCTCGCCCGCAGATTATTTTTTTCTTCTCGTTGTTGCTAATCGTTTCTTGGAGGAATTCTCCGTATAATATTTTTATCAAATTATCTGTATTTTTGTATCTATTGGGGGATTTTCCTATTACTATAACACATTTATACAGTATATTGCATATGCGTTTACGTAGTGGTCGAGTGTACTCTTATAGATATTTTGATAGGACCGCAAGGAATAGAAGTGATAAGAAAAAGGTAAAAGTGAACATGGCAACTACTCCGGCTGGCAACCCCAATGTGGTGACTCTCGTGAGCGCGAGGTCAGCAATTGTCCCTTTTCAAGGTTGGGTCAATGGGTTCCTGCCTCAAAATGTTGAGGCATGGATCTCATCTGTAGACGCTCATTTAAATGCAAAAAGCATCACAGACCCAGCAGTACAATTACAGGAGGCCAAAAGCTTCATAGACTTTGCTAAAGGAGACGCAAGTGCTTATCTAAGGGGTGTTTCTTTCCAAGAGGCGACTACATGGGACGAGTTCAAAATCAGATTACGTGCCATGTATGGGGGTGAAGAGGCTTTAGATGTAGTATTGGCATTGAGAAATATCCTTAACCAAACCTCCATGACTCAGCTTAATGTTGTCGAGCGGGTGGCG
This sequence comes from Macrobrachium nipponense, assembly GCF_015104395.2. Taxonomy (NCBI): domain Eukaryota; kingdom Metazoa; phylum Arthropoda; class Malacostraca; order Decapoda; family Palaemonidae; genus Macrobrachium; species Macrobrachium nipponense. The sequence continues at coordinate 101,232,990 of NC_087200.1, read as the reverse complement.
CTAATATCAAGTTAGTTTAAGTAACTCCGGGTGGGTTACGAGTGCCAAAATCGCCGTGAGGGATTTTATCCGTTTGATTTACCTTACGAGTATTACTGCAATGTTGCCTGAAGCGTTAGTGCGGTGTTTTGACAAAAAATTGCAGCCCAACAGTACGGAATTAGATGTGTATAAACAAATAAAAAAACACATGTCTAAATGTACCGACCTAGATCCTTCACTCATTCAAGTTTTTGCAAAAAATGAGAACAAGCCACAACAAGTAAACGTGGTACATAATAATAATCAAGTTGCAGGGATGGTTTGTTATAACTGTAAACGACCAGGTCACATGATTTCAGACTGTCGGACGCGTTTTTGTTCAATACATAATAGTTCCACTCATTCATATAATCGTTGCTATTCGAGGAATCAACAGCCAGGAATCCTACAAACCCACGCACCAGTTTGCCAGTGCAAATAAAAAAGAAGGTGTCCTCAGTACTAAAAAATAAAAGAAACAATCCAAACAGAAAAAATGCTGGACACAACAGCAGAAACAAACAAATCGTGCTTCAGGTTACCTCTTTGTTCCTGGGCCGTTCTAGCCAGAACTTGCAAGGGCAAGCGAAGTTTCCAAAGGTGTTGATATAAACAAAGCAAATACCAACGTAGTTCCGCTCCAAGGGGGGAGAGGGAGGGCGGATGTTGGGTCATCAATTATTTCAACCATCTTGTGTATCAAATAATCAGTTAATCATTTATCAGATCATTGGTGAGGCATTGATTTTCCTATTGAAACACCCACGCCGAATCCAAAAAAATCTGTGCATGGTTACCGTATAATTTGCAAACAAATTCATGCAAATTATTAGTCAAGACGAGTTGCGGACCAACCTTATATGCAGTAAATTTGGACCATAAGTCCATTCACTTTGTTTTCTTTTGATTTCTGGTAGTCCACGTAATTATCCATGGGATTTAAGGATACTAATCATTTTACTCTTTTCAAATTCCCTATAGAGAAGTCGGAATAAGACTCTCAGGCCATAGGAAAATAATGAATTAAATGTGGCGTAGGAGTAACTCATGCCCACAGTACAAGGTCGGTAAGCGCACGTTTTTTCCGATACCTTTATCGTTGTACCAAAAACTTAATTAAATGTATCCCGCAGTAATTATCGGATTACCCGTCTATGGGCACTCAAAATATTATCTTCGCACCTGCAAAACACGGTGTGTTAATAGTCAAAGGGAAATTCTATAAAGTCTTCCAATACCCTAAAATCAGTTTTAGATAATAAGGAGAGGAACAGGAGTAGTCACTTACATTGTGAAGAACCAATCAACCTTTGTCTCATGAATCCAAGAAATAATACATGCAAACCCAACAGAACTCTCGCTCGCCCGTAATTCTAAGCTTGCACTCAAATACTCTCGAGCCGAACGTAACTTGCGAAACATATTAGTGGCGTGTAAAGAAAACCTTGCCATGGATCTGAAACGTTTAATCCTTTCCGAACTCTGAAAACACCCACGGATTATCCGGTCACCACAACAAGGCCATTTATACAGTCGGCTCACAACAAACGGTCCACATTCGAAGGGGTCTGTAATCTTTTGAATACCACTTTTTAAGTTAAATCCACAAAAATCAACATATTTCTTGGATGCTTTTTTTTTTTTTACGTTTTATAAACATCGCATTCTTACCGTTAGCTGAGTATAAATCACGCTCAATCAGTTTGCGGATCGAATCCCTTTTTGCCGATCTATAAAGAACAAAATCAATAAGGACCATTCAAGAAAGAAGAAATTCAGCAAGAAATTTTTTTGAATCTTTTAACTGAATATCATGCTGTTTTTTTTCCACTACGGATATGGAACCTTAGGAAAAACGGATTGATTCTGAGCATCAAATCAAGGCTCAACGGACAAAAACAGAAAGTAATCTATGTACCCTTCCGTACCGAACTTCCTATGAAATTTCAGAATGAGATAACAGAGGAAGTATGGTAAATAATGCTAAAGAACGGAGTTCCATTAGGAAAATCAAACAGCCCTTATATTTCCATTTGCATAATGTAGTACCGAAAAAAGATCGAACTTGGCGGATTATGCGTCGATTTTCGGTCGTTTTAAATGAAGAACAATCCCAGGCCGATTCCCAGTACCATGTACTGCTGCTATCCTATCTCTACTAGGGGGGTCAGAACCAAATATTTCACCAGCTTGGACCTACTAAAAAGGAAGATTTCATTCAGATTCCGCTTGGAACAAGAAGGAGTATCCAATAACAACTGCCTTCAGCCACAGCCAGGGGGACATTATTGAATTTTTGCGTATCCTTTGGTTTTTACGTTTGTGCTCCCATAACTTTTAATCGTCTGATAAAACATTTGTAGTTTGGAGACTTGTTAGGTGAATATCCATACATGTCCTACATGAGCGACCTAGTAATCTTTTTCCAATAACATTAGAACAGAACATTTACGTAAATTAGAGTTGTGGCTACAAAGACTAAGCAGCTAAAATTTAACTGGGTAAAAGATAAGTAAATGGTGAATTTTTTTAAAACAGAACTAGTCTATTTAGGTTTCACGGTTTTCTAGTGAAGGTCTTCAAAGTAGTCCTATGAATTAAGTAATCGGCTATCCGATAAACTTTCCGATACCATACTAACGTCAAGGGAATACATCAATTTTTATAGGATGTAGCGGATACTATAGGAGGTTTTATTAGAAAACTAACTCCATCATAGCCCGCTCCCCTAACCGATCTTATTAAAAAAAGGCGTAGATTTCCATATGGTCTGAAATTTCATAAAGCAACAGGCGGGTTCGATAAAATTGGAAAGATTTGAAACTGTGTAGTTTTCTCCTATCTTGAAATTTCCTGACCTTTCGGTAAGGAATTCTTCATAGCAACAGACGCTTCAGGACCCTAGGAAGTAGGTGGTTGGGGTATTGGCTTCAAAACACATGATAAACAGTTTTTCCCTATAGCTTTTTCTTCACGTAAACTGAGACCTTCCAAAAAGTAAATATTGCAGTAATAGACAAGGAAGGGCTCGCTTTATTTGTTAATTCACTCGTGCATTTTAAATTTCATAATATACGGTTATCCCGTCAAGGTTCTCCATGATCATAAGACCCCTAACCGACTTCTTTAAAGGCTTTTAGTCCTCAGCCCTAAGAGAAACCTCGGTGGCACAATATCATCCAGGACTTTGGCCGCGGAGGATTCGGGTATTTTACCTGGGAAAGCAAATATCCATTGCTGACTCATTATCACGCAACCCCTTTCATTCATCTTGTACCGAGCCATTAGTGGAATTAATAGGATATCCTCAACCTTCCAGCCCATTGCTTAAAAGAAACTATATCTGAAACAGGAAGATCGGGGCTTGGCTGGAGTTGCTGAAACTATTACAAGAACCGAAACAAAGAAAAGATCGCAAATAGAAAAAACACAATCATCATTGCGTTGTTTAAACGAAATCCGAAGGAAAAAGGAATAAAAAGATAAAGTATCCGAAGCAGCAAATTATCATCATCAAAGATAATCTCCTGGTGTAGATCCAGTTGACGAGGAAAACCCGCAACCACATCCCACAGTTGGAATAACAACCGCAGGTGGTGGGTACCATCTATCTCACTCATACCCACTGTCTTAAAAATGGTTTGCATGAAAATCCACTCGCAATGGGACCCCCAACCACGGGTTAGTTCCTTAATTTGTCACAGAAAGCCAATCCTTAGTTTTTATTGGCAATACGATGCTTTACAGATATAAAAAATCAAACATAGCTAATTGTTCGCCACTTGTCAAGAACTACAAAGGCCACACGAAGACACCTTGTAGCCTAGGGTGGCTTACCCTGTGCCAAATCAAACCCTTTTGAAAGAGTACATTTCGTTATTTATTAACAGGAGTTTTACGAGTCAGACAAGAGGAAAATAAGCGCCCTCCTAGTAACTCATAGATGCTTTGACTCCGATATACAGAACTGATAGCGCTTAAAACAAACCAAAACCGCAGTCGGAGTGCGCTAAAAAGTTTTACGAGTGCTACATTTGTAAACATGGAATTGCCACACAATCACTATATCAGACTCAGGGCGGGAGTTTCAATAATCATTTCCTGCTTAACTCCATTGTGCGAATTCCTTTGTATAAAGAAAAATCAATACCATTGAGCTCCCCCTCCCCCACTAACCAGAGTGCTAATGGGCTAGTGGAAAGGGCAAATCGTAAGGTTTTAAACTTTTTTAAGGGGTCACCATTAGGGGGGGGGCAGACCCCAACTGGGGACATTTGGCCAATACCTGCGGTACTTTAAGCCACACTTAATCAACTCGTATCATGTGGTCTATTAAATGACACCAGCACGAGGCACTGTACGGTAATCCCAGCCAGAACCAAAAACCTTTCCATGTACTCACGCCTACAACTAATTTATCCAAATCCTCTAAAGGCTGTATGGATGCAAGCATAAGTCCGTATAATAATTATCTTCGTAAGAATCTAGAAGAAGCACAAATAATAATGAAAAAAAATCATGGACAAAAATAGCTAAGGCCAACTAGAACATTATGCCCGTGGGCTATCAAGGTAATACATACAAGTATAACGTACGTAAGGGTTTAAATTATAAACTGACAACCTCAAGTTTGAAGGGACCCGTTTTAACATTTTAGAAATCTTACGGCCAATAGATTTAGGGTTCAAAAAATAATGGTATCCAAACCCAACTGATGTGAGAATAGTTCCATTGGCACATATCAAGAATCTAAAGAAAGGTAAAGATGGAGTTGATGGGAAAAAATGGTTTGTATTTATGAAAACTTGTATAAAATTAATTAATATTATATAATATTAATCATATTCTTTTACCACGAGTTTATTACATATTATTTTACTCATTTGGCAGGTTTCTCAAAATGAATCTGGTTTTAGTTGTTAGGAGTGATATTGTTGTATTCAGAAACTCTTTGTTGTAATAAAGGAAAAAGTGCTAGGACGAAAAGCGTAATAGAATTTCAATTCATGGCTCGATTATCGAGAGAACCAGACTATTGTATTCATAGTGTCAAGTAATATAGTCATAGAAGGTGGATAAATGCAAGGCCATATTTTTGCCTGAAGATGACGTCCCATTAACTTAAAGGAATGAACCTGATGAGGTTTGCTATTTCCGCTTTAAGGAAATGCCCACGAACGTTAATTTTCATGCTAACTCAGAGAATTTCGACTAGCTCAAACCCTAAGCGTCGCGGAAATTGTTTTTGTCCTTATGGACATACAAAATAAAACCGCCGAGGCAGAGGAAACTTGCTCAATGAAACCTGCTGAGTGGGTTCTGTGCGCACTAATACTCTCGAACGCCGCAACCCGCTTATTCTGGCTGGACTAACATCTTAGGATCCTGTTGCGAATTCTAGGACCGTAGGAATTTCAAAATCGCCTTAAGATAAATCAATCAAAATAAAAAGAATTGAGTTTTTGCAAACACAAACCGAATTAGCTTTATCCGAAATTCGCAGTCAGTTATCTTCAAGTCAATCAAATCAATGGAGTATAGTAAACGAACATTCAAATACTAATCGATCAGGTCATGGGAAGTTCAACATTTGCTGGCCTACTTAAGCTTCACTAAAGTTCGAAAAATAGATCATATCCGTGTGAAAACATATCACATTTTATTGAGAAATCAAAAGACTTCATTTGAGCAAGCTATTACGTTAGGCGGACAAAGGGGGTGTTTTATCTCCCACCACCTCATGCCTATTAAAGATATGACGTTAACTTTGGTGGAAAAACGGAACGGGCGAAACCTAGGTTTATATTCCTTTTATTAGACGCCCATAAAAGTAGAGTTCTATTATAGCCTAATATCAGTCAGCGTTGAAAATTAATAGGATTATGAATCACCATCAACCTTTTGATTTCCTTCCGATGCTTGGCAATCATACAAAATAGCACCGGGTTTTCCTACTTTCATGACTAATAACAAGTCAGTCCAGTATTCCAATTTCTGACGGGCCATGTACTGATTTCCTTCTGATAAGGAAAATCAATTACAGTCATTAAAGGACTTAGATAACTCACTCACTGTTCAGGAAGCCATGAATATAAATTTGTACAGCTGACTCTTTTGAATTCTATCCTATATCAACGGATTCATGTGAGTTAGGCAATAGTGCTAAATGGCTCCTCTCTCTCATACAAGCGGAAGGTTGTCTGGGAAAAACTTTATCCCTTTTACAGTAATTAAATTCAATTACAGGATGAATAATAAGGTTCCTGGATCCGTTTACGACAAAAGACCGGATTCCACGTGCGTAGTTCCCAGATGGGTTACCACCGCCCAGTCCCCAATCTTTGTAGCAGCTGACGGTTTGTCACGGGGACATCTACAAACTACCACCGTCCAGGGGGGTCAACACGATAATACGTGAGGAAGGAGGCGTATTTTGGCCGAACTATACATTGGGCGTTCTACAAGTTTTCCCATCCACTACCTACCTTCCCCATACAATGCGCGGGTGGCTCACTCGTTTGTGACGCAACTGGCCTGAGATGAACACGCTGTCACTGACTTATTGAAGGTGGAGAAAAATCTTCGTTAAACTACATTCTTGCTGGCCGTTTGTTCAGCGTGACGGGACCATATTGGTTATCCGCCGTCAACATCCTTGCTTGGCGTAGGGCTGAGGCGTAAACATAAGGATTTTCCTCGCAAGGAAACGTATTGTCCCCGTCTAGATGACGTAAGACCCGTTAAAACTCAAGCGTCGTTTGAGTTTAGGGCCGCCTGAAAACTGGCCACTTCAATTTTGTGCCTACTGGGGCGAAAGTGGGGGAGGAAAAAGGTTGGGGGGGGGGGGAAATTGTCTGGAATTGTGTTCTGTGTGAAAAAGCGGTTCTGTAATGCTGGCAAAAAATGTAGGAACAAGAAAAGGGACTCACGGCCTTTGCATTTAGAACAGTTAAAGTTTAAAGTCTCTCCCGGGTGCACCTAAATAAAATATAGTATAGTCCCAATATTATAACATTAACTATACTCCTAAAGGTATTTTTCGGGCACCTAATAAAATATATCAGCCCTGTATATTGCAGTTTTGTGCACAATTTACACAATTATACTATTATACAATTATTGTACAATTATATTTGTTTATCTATTACAAAGAAGTGACAAGTACTCTTTAAACAATTTATCCTGGATCATGCCATAATTATATGCAGTAACCAACTATTCTTAATCGGGTTACCTATTATCATAGTAACCCTCTTAAGCCGAAGCCCTAAAAATTCAAAACCCTCTCCTTGTATGCCGGCGCTGGTTTTGGAGTGAGCGCGAAAGCGGAAAAAAGAAAATAAATTTTTTCAAAAAATCACAGTGCGGGGGGGCCTGAGTTTTGAAGATTAAGAGTTCATTTTTGGCTCCTTTTTTTGTCATTGTCCTGAAGTTTTCAGTATGCAATCATCAAAGAAAATGAAAAAAATAATATCCATTATCATATGTAAATATGCGAATATATTGGTCGCCAAAAAAAAAAATTCATATATAAGTTGTATTCAAATCACGGGCGTACAAAAAAACGGTCGAAGCTAACGAGTTACTTTTTTTTCGTTGGTATTGTACACTTAAATTGCAATCCTTTTGATATAATAATACATAGTAAAACAATAAATACAAACACCGGTAAAAATATTATCACAAACAATGATGTAATGGAAGATTCGTAACGCAGCGGACGATAAAGAAAAATGTTAATTTTTCAAAAAATTCACCGTAATTCTAAAATTATTGCCTCTAGAGACTTTCCAATTTGTTTTGTCAAAATTAGAAAAATTGATTGAATTGATTCGAATACTGTAAGAGTTTTGTAGATTAGAATTGGCGATTTCGACATTTCGGACGTGTTTAAAATTTGACCGAATGTCGAGCATTTTTTATTAATTTATTTTTTTAATTTTTATATGCACATATCTCGGAGATGGAAAAAAGCTACAAACCTTCAAATTATTTTTTTTTTATTGTATTTCTTCATGCTTTTTCCGCACATTTTGGATATCTGAAACTCTACAAAAGGCTAAGTAATTGAAATGGGAGCAAATATTAGGATCAATGTGATGTACGTATTTCGGAGAACTTGCGGCCAGGCGAATCGGGTGCGGGGCGGTAGGAAGGTAAATAATTTTTCAAATTTTCAAATTCACCATAAAATCACAAATATTGTTTTAGAGACTTCAAATTTGTTTCAAAATGAAGAAAAGTGACGGAATATTAACTATCGGACGTAAGAGTTTTAGCTTACAATTGGCCGATTTTTCAACTATTTCGGTAGACGTCAAATTTGACCGAACGTGGTTTTTTTTGTTTTCTATTAATCTTGATTTATATGCAAAAATTTGTTCGATAAAGAGAAAAGCTTACCCAACCTTCAATCCTTTTTAGATGTATTCTACATGAAACATTGCGCCACATTTTCATATCATAAAACTTTATGTAACAGACTAATTTTTAAATGGGTGCAAACAGTTTCCGACAACTCGCACAAAAAAATTCTCATTTTTTTCGGAAGAGTACCGCGCGAAACGTTTAAGGAAAACGTTTTTTTTATTTTTTCATAAATTCACCATAAATCGTAAATATTGTGCTAAGAGACTTCCAAGTCGTTGCCAAAATGAAGGTAAGATGATTGAATATTAACTAGAATTAATAAGAGTTTTATGCTTACAAATTATGCGTTTTTTCGACCATTCGGTAAGAGTCAAAGTTGACCGAAAGTTGACATTTTTGCACCTTAACGTTTTTATTTTTTTTTTTTTTTTTAATGAAAAATATTTCGAAACTGATAAAAGCTACAACCATGGGTTTTTGTATTGTTGATTGTGCATTGAAATTGCGCACGTTTCCATGGTATAAAAACTTTATGTAACGGCAAAGTTTTAAAAGGGTGGCAAACATTAGGACAATCGCACGAAAAAATTTATCGGAAGGAGTTTTATCGCACGAACGTAAGGAAAAAGGTTTTTTGTTTCCATAAATTCACCGCATAAATCCGAAATATTTGGTGCTAGAGACGTACCAATTTGTTGCAAAATGAAGGCAAATAATTGAATATTACTTAATAATAATAATCTTTCGCTTACAATTGTGCGTTTCTCGACCATTTCCTGTAGAGTCAAAGTTGACCCGGAAGGAGGTTGAAATTTTATGGGCACTTATCACGTATTTCTATTGGAAAATATTTCAAAAAACTGATAAAAGCTAACAATCACTGGAGTATTTTTTTGTTTTGTTGTATTTCACATGAAAATTGCGCACATTTTCATAATATAATACTTCAATGTTAAAGGAATAATTTAGAATGGTGCAAAAATTAATGTCAAAGGTGACGATATAAATTTATTGCCGGATGATTTGTCACCGGATACTTTTTAAGTGCGATAAGAAAGAAATTCGCGCTTGCGCGCCTGCGTTAGCGATTTGTAAACAAACCCAATGCCTTGTATCCTGGGGAACTCCCAGCAACCCCCAAGGCGGCGTGATAACAAAAGTTTTCGGCTGGTTAGGTTCCCTATAAGTATTTTTTCCGCGAAATTTTTAAAAAACTTTTTTTGAGCCGACGTATGATACGTCCAAATCGGTCATACGGGAACATCTTGACTCGACGTTTTAATAAGTCCAATCGGCGTTAATAGAGGGTTAACTCATGTTATACATGTTAAATCTTTTGATTTTTTTACCGTTTTTATTATTTTTGGGTACCTAATTCATTATTATTACCAAACATGGATTCTAAGATTTCCATGGCATTTATCTTTGTTTATGAAATATTTCAAAAAAGAAAATGTACTGTAATCAGAACCTTTTATTTTTTTGCATTTTAATTCAACTTATTATGTTTATAGTTAAAACATATGTTATGGATCACGCTCCTAATAAAACAATGGTTTAAAGTAACTTTTGTTATTCGAGGTGGGCCTTGGAATGGTAGCGGTCCCCCAAAGCCCTTAATGTAACTAAATAACATTTTAATATTACCAGTATCTGTAAATAAAAACCCATGACCTGAGGTCATGGCAATTAGGAGGGTCCTAACGTGACCAACCAATGCAGATCTAGATTCCGCCCTATGCGCTGTCCTGCAGTAGCCATGGTTTAAATCTGTACATTGTCATCATTTTGCGTTACTGAATCTTTGCACAACAACTTCCATGGGAAGCGGTTTTGACCTGTTTAACCTACGCCGGCAAACTTGTAAACACTTCCGAGCCGGCGGACTACGTTAGTTTTGTTTTTTATGAATCGTCTGGAGATAGCTAATGTTCCTGCTATCGACGTGATGCTTTAGAATGGGCAGTTCCGTGCCTGCATTCAAACATATTCGGTCTCCCGACCGAACTGCATCTCCTTAGTATGGAGTTACAGAATAAAAGTTTGTTATATCTTTTCAACTTTATCTTTTTGTGTGAATCCTTGTCCTTTAGTTTAAGAAGAACCACTCTACTAAAATATCAACAAATAGGAGATGGAAGGAACCATAAATACTTTACGAATGACAGTCGTAAGGGAAACAAAAAGTCCCTTTCGCAAAAGCGAAGAGACGTTCGGACAGTGTTCTCCCCGTATTCGTGGGGGATGTTTGTACCAAGGACCCCACCCCTGTTGAATAGTTAGAACCACCATTAAAAACTTGTTATTTTTACTGCCTATCTGTAAATTTTCAGATACCAAATGTTACTCCTTTAATAACATCCCCTACTTCTCAAATAATACCTAAAACTTACTAACCATATTACTGCATTAATGCTTTGAGGTTATATTATTAATAATAATTTCAGGTCATCTTAAACACTTTTACCATTAAAAAATTTATATACCTACCAGCCAATAAGATAGAAGACGAGAGAGAGAAGAGATTGAGAGAGGATGAGAGAAGATGAGAGATGGAGATTGGACCAATGTGAATGGCAACATCATATATTTGGAATCATCAAGAGTTGAAATTATGAACTAATTTCTGAGCTAGAGAGAAATAAAATGAATGAGAAGGAGAGGATCGAGAGAGATGAAGAGAGAGAGATGAGAAGGAGAGAGAGGAAGAGTAGAGAATATTCCTCCTTAAAACTCCGAACTCCTTCCCCATCCGCCAAGACATAAAATATAAACAAACTGTTTCTTATACTACTCCCGCCCACGGATTTCCTCCAAGTGGATAAAAAAGACTGGGAATCGCTTTTTTTTAATTAATTTTTTCTATTAATATTTGAAAATTAGTTATAAGGTAAATCTTTATTTTATTTTACTACCAAAAAAAGAAACCAAACAAATAAAGTAAGATGAAGTGAAGAGAAGAGAGAGAGACGAGAGAGAGAGAGAACCCGAAGAAAAGAGAGGAGAGAGAGAGAGGAGAGAGATTATTATTATTTAAGGTAGTTTAACCAAGACCAATGATGCTGACTTTCAGCTCTCATAGGGTCTTGGCCCGAAGGATTAGATTCGCTAAAAAAAATCATGTCTAGGCCAGAGGCAAAAGCTCTGGAACCAGAATTCTTTTTTCGGTGTGATGACGAATGAGTGAAAATTAAACTAAAAACTGCACAAAGGCACACACTCACACAGGAACATGCACACTATAAATACATTTACTCATATATCCATATTTTCATAAAAAATAAAATCAGAATAAGTTAAGTAACATTTAAAAGTTTTTGTTTTAAAATTCATTAGTCTAATAATTTTCGTATTTTCAAAGTTTACTTAGATTTATATTTTATCAACTAAATTGCACTTCTTTAAGAACATAAAAATGGGCATGACTGAAAATGCAGAGGATTCTGACAAGATTTCTTTCATAGATCTGTTTCCAAGTGTCGACAGTCGTTGCTGGTTGTACTTTGGGCATTTGCATAACACATGTTTGACAGTTATAACCTCCCTGCACTCTGCGCACTCAGGAGCTGAGCTACGTGGGCTGCACATTAAGTGTCCATGTGTCAGACGGGTATGGCCTATACGGAGACGTGTCAGAATTACTTGTTCATGTCTTTCTCTCTGATATGATGAACTCCACTTTCCTACTTCAGGTTTTATTTGCTTTAATTTGTTATTTTCTGACTCTTCATTCCAAATATGTTGCCATTTTCTTATAATACCCATCTTTATGTATGTTACATAATCACTCATAGGGAGATTCACACTTGATCTTGTCATTTGATTTGCTTCTTTGGCTGCTTTGTCAGATTCTTCATTTCCTTTGATCCCTACATGGGCAGGGATCCAACATATTTCTACTTTTTTCCCAATAATATCTAATTTGTGAAGAGATAATTTAATTTGTTGTACAATATTATTTTTTGGTTTATAACTCTGGATGGCTTCTATGGCACTTCTTGAGTCACTAAAAATCACAAAATTATTTAGTGATGTTTCTTTAATTATTTTTATGGCTGAGGCTATTGCGCAAAGTTCTGCTGTGAATATTGAAGCTGTATTAGGAAGAGAGAATTGATATGATTTGTCCTGGGACACTGCAGCATATCCCACTCCATGTTCCGATTTAGATCCATCTGTGAATATTGCATAATGTGGACCTTTTCGGTTCATATGTTCTATTGTATATTGTCTATGGTGTGATGGCATATATAAGTATTTTTTGGATAAATATTTCAATTGTGTGCAAGTTTTCATTTTATTCATTGTCCAAGGCGGAGGTAATTTTACTACTGGAGGAATTTGTATATTTACATTTAGTGACTCAAACAGTCTTCTAGCTCTAATTGGAAAAGGGGGTGGATGATTGTTAATAAAAATATCTCTTTGTTCAAATAATTTTTTTGTTGGAGAATCGCTTGTCTTGATTCTCAAAGCACTCTTCATTATTACAAGCTCTCTATGGAGAGAGGTAGTTCCCTACATTCAACCTGTAAGGAAGAGGTCGGTGATGATTTAAAGGCTCCTGAACATATTCTAAGGCCCTCATTATGAACTGGGTCCAACGTTTTCAGTGCTGCGTCTGACGCAGAGCATATCTCGCTACCGTAATCAATTATAGACGGACTGGTTGCTTTATACAGTAATGTAAGGGTTTGTCTATCGGCTCCCCAAGTGGTGTTTGATAATTTTCTAATTAGATTTAATGCTTTTTTACATTTTGATTTCAAGTATGTTATGTGAGGTTTCCAGTTTAAGTGAGTATCAAACACTAACCCTAACACTAACCCTAAAAATTTTGCAGTTTGTCTAATTGGTATACTACGATTTCTGATTTTTAAATCTATCACTTCAACATTCATCGACCTTTTATCTTTATAAAACACTACTGCTTGAGTCTTATGTATGGATAACTTAAATCCTACAGATGAGGTCCATTCATTTATTGTTATACTTTTATTAATGATGCGTTCTGCATGTTTAATACAAGAGGCTGAATAATATATCGCAAAATCATCCATGTATAGGTTGCTTTTAATTCCATTAGGCAGATTTTTATTGATATCATTGATTGCTAGGGTTAACAGTGTGCCACTAAGGACACTTCCCTGTGGAACTCCATTTTCAATTGGAAATGTTCTTGACAATACATCATCAATTCTCACTTGAAAACTACGATTTGTTAAAAATTTTTGGATGAATCTAGGTAAATGTTCACAGATGTTGTTATTTTGTAAACTTTTTAATATAGGGTACCTCCAGGTAGTATCGTAAGCCTTTTCGATGTCAAAAAAGACTGCTACAGTTATTTGCTCAAATCCTCTTCGTATATGGTCTTCGAGGTTAGAGAGAGAATCTAACGTAGATCTGTTGCAATGTGACCCGAATTGAGTGGGAGTCAAGATTTTATTTTCTCGAATGTGCCATGTTAATCGAGCATTTACCATTTTTTCTAGTAATTTGCATAAGCAACTTGTTAGAGAAATTGGTCTGTAGTTATTTGCATCACTTGGATCTTTTCCAGGTTTGGGGATAGGAATTATTATTGCTTTACGCCATTCATCAGGAAATAAATTTCTAAGCCATAAATGATTATAAAATTGTAACAAGTATGTCTTTGCCAGAGGTGCTAAGTGGCAGATCATCTCAAAACAAATATTGTCACCTCCAGGAGCAGATTTATTGCTGTTAGTGAGAGCATATTCCAACTCTTCCATATTAAAATTTCCTATTATACTATATGTCTTCTACTGTTTCAAAATTTATTGCTATTAGTTCTATATTATTTTTCTTTGTGCGGAAGTGGTCATCTAAATTTCTATCACAACTTACATTAGCTGTTTTCTCCTATTATGTTACTTATTTCTTTAGGATCGAGTATTCTTTTTCCGTCTTTTAATATGGCATGTCTGGGAGGTTTCACATGGGTACCATTTATTTTTCTGAATTTTTCCCATATTTTTTGTATGGGAGTATTATTAGAGAGATCTGAAACATATTTTCTCCATGAAATTATTCTTCCTTGAATTACTTCCTTTCGGAATTTTGCAGATACTTTGTTGTATATAGGCTTCAATGCATCAATTTCTAGCAACAATATTGTCATTTTTTGTAAAGTACCTTCAATATTGGTGATGTTTTATTTATTTTACTGAACTTTCTATTTCAAATTATCCAATCGTCTCCCTATTGAGTGTTTTATATTTATTAATCCTGTTAGCTTTTCAGACCACCATGGAACTTTGTGTTTTGTTGGATGGGGTTTTGATTTTGGTATTGCTTTATCAGCAGCATCTTTGATGTAATTAACAAGAAACTTATTAGTTTCATTATGATCTTTCAGATATTCAAATGGCGGTATACTTCTTGTATGCATCTCATATTGCTCCCAATCTGGTTTATAAATGTAATAGTGAGGAACATGTTTTGCTGGATTATTTTGTAAAAAGGAAATTAATATTGGGAAATGATCACTGGTGTACAAGTCATCAATTGTGTTCCAATCTAATCTGTCAACTATACTTGTTGAACAGAGAGTTAAATTCTACAGGGAAAAATGTTCCATGCGTTTTTGAATAATATGTGCTAACTTCTTCATCATTTATACAACACATGTCATTTGAATCTATAAGTTGTTCTACTTTACTTCCTGTTCTATTTGAATTTGAACAGTTACAATCCCATATTGAGTTGTGAGCATTAAAATCCCCTAATATTATTATAGGTTCTTTGATATTTTTAATAAATTCTCCAAGTTTATCAACGTAATGTTTATTTGGTTGATTGTATAAATTATATATTATATAATTATCGTTTTTAATTCGAATTCTAATACCTGATATTTGGAGGTCAGCAATTTTTATTGGTACTTTGTCATAACATACTTTGTTATGTACATATATGGCTGTACCTAAATTTCCTTCTTCCTGTGATGTTGATATTAAGGTATATTTACCTATTGTAGGTATTGTATTATTGACATGTTGTAAACACAATATCATAGGTTCATATTCCTTTAATAACCTTTGTACTTCTCCCAGGTGTAATCTGGTCTGTAGACCATTTACGTTCCATTGTATAATATAACTACTGAAAATATTATGTTATATCGGTCGTGTTTTGTTTTCTTTTTTTGTATTTTCATCAACTTGAATTTTTTCTAAAATTTTATTTACCACATTCAGTTGTTTATCTTTATAATATTTTAAGTGCTCAATACACATACATCCTTTTTCATGCGTGTTTAAATCGGTAGCCTCTTTCTTTCTATATTTCATAAAATTTCTTATGTTTGTTAACCAATCTTTTGTTATATTTTTGTTATCTCTGCACAATGTAATGAAGCAATCATTGCAGCCACATGTGTTGTCATGTATATCTACTGCTTTGTTTGTTCTTGTTATAGCAATTATTGGTGATGGAGTAATCTTATCACCCTTGACATAGTCACCTTCATCCATGGTATGGTTCTCCTCCACTTCTTTAGTGTTTTGGATCTCTGCATCCATAGGTTTTATTATTATTTTAGGAGATAAAGGTATTTTTCTCATTTTGTTTTTGTTTCTTCTTTTTTCTTCATATCTTTGGTTTTTGGTTTAACTGATATTTCTCTAATTATAGTTGGTTTCTTCGTTTTTGGTGGTGTTCTCTCTAAAGGTCTTTTTTTTTCTTTAATTTTCGGTACATCACAACTTCCTCCTTCCACCTCTGTGGTAGTATCTTCTTGTGCTTCTATATGCATTAACACTTCAAATGAATTTGACAGAATATTATCCAATTTATTTGTACTTGTTTCCAGATTCTTTACCTTCTCAGTTTTTTCCTGCATATTACTGACTTCTTCTTGAGACCCACTTTGCTGCATCTTGCTACTTCTATCTGTATGTTTCTTTGTTTCATTACTGGTTCCTGTTATAGAAGAATATGTACTTTTCTTAGCAGGATCTTGAATTCCTCTCACTTTCAATTCTAATTTAGCCTCTGTTATAGACATGCCTGTTCTTTCTTTTAACATTTTTAATTCAGTGTTGTATATGTAATGCCTGCATTCTTTGGATCTTGCATGATGATTCTGATCACAGTTTACACACTTGGGTTCACCAAACTTCCATTTGGTGGTGTGTTCTGTAGATCCACAGTAAGCACATACCGGTTCATTCCTGCAATTTCTCTTTGTGTGTCCATACTTGCTGCAATTTTGACACTGCAGTGGCTTTGGAATATAGGGTCTTAACTCTCTATTTTGTCCTAAAATTTTTATTTTTTGAGGTAGTTGGGAACCTTCAAATTTTATTTTTGCTACTTTCACTACTTGTTTACTGCCCCTCTTACTTGCAATATCATATACCTTGCAATCTTCAACATTGGGGTATCTCTTTTTCAAAGAGTCTAAAAGCATTTTCTTATTAATTGGTTCATCATTATTGTCTGGAAGTACAATGGTACCCTGAATGCGTTTTCATATTGTCATGCTTTTTCTTTACTTTAACTTAAT
>NC_087200.1:101053566-101211066 GCF_015104395.2 Macrobrachium nipponense | reverse complement strand
TGGGGGGGGGGGAAATTTCATGAGCACTTTGATGGCAGCAACAAATCAGCTCCTTCCCCTCCAGGTCACTTAACTTGATATGTTATATCTGAGTTTTAGTACCTGGAGTTAGAGAAAGAATCTGACTGGATTTCTTCATTCTTCCATAATTTATTTATAAGCTAAAATCTTACTAATTCACTATGGTATTTTCTTTAATGAATTGATATTAGTGTATAAATAATTAATTAATATTTGAAAATAGTAAATCATTTATTTATCATACAAAAAAAAATTACATCTTTGTAGTAAAGAGAGGAGAGAGAGAAGGAGAGAGAGGCAGAGAGACGAGAGAGAAAGGAGAGAGAGATAGAGAGAGAGAGAGAGAGAGAGAGAGAGAGAATTATTATTTTTATTATGTGATATCATTTAAACTTATTAAACTTACTAATACAGTATTAATCAAAATTAATATCTGAAAATTAGTAAATCATTTTTGTATCATAAAAATGTATTTAGTCATGAAAATAAACATAAAAATACACTAATTAGTGATTATTTTCGTCGGAAAATTCCGCGAATGGGCGAGTCCCTCTGCGAATAATTTCTAGATATGTTCCAAAGAAAAATCCGCGAATGTGTGAGTCCGCGAATCCAGGGAACGCGAATACGGGGAACACTGTATTATGTGTTCCCCGTATTCGCGGGGAATGTGTACCAGGGACCCCCGCAAATAGCGCAAACCTGCGAATAGTTAGAACTCCCTTCTAAAAATGCCTATATCTGCCTATCTTGAAAGTTCAAATACCAAATGTATACTTAAAGTATCATCCTACATCAAAGATACCATTGAATTGGTATTATTAATATCATTCCAAAGTCATCTTAAACATTTTACCATTAGAAATATATAAACAGCCAATAACAGAGAGAGAGAGAGAGAGAGAGAGAGAGAGAGAGAGAGAGAGAGAGAGAGAGAGAGAACTCCTTACGATATCAATAGATTGAAAGGACATTCTATAGCCAACACTCATTTCCCCTCCCATAAATACATATATCTATTCCAGAAAAGGGAGAATGAGAGAGGACTGGACAACTATGTTTGTCTGTATATCAATTCTTTTGCTGAGAGAGAGAGAGAGAGAGAGAGAGAGAGAGAGAGAGAGAGAGAGAGAGAGAGAGAGAGAGAGAAACACCAAATGTAAACCTCATGTAACATCCTACATCAAATTTACCTTGAATTACTATCATATTAATGTATTAATCTTAGAGACTGTATCAATATAATTTCAAAGTAATCCTAAACATTAGTACCCTTAAAGGTATATACGTACATACATACGTACTTCTAACACTTGCAGCAGAGAGAGAGAGAGAGAGAGAGAGAGAGAGAGATATTGTCCTTACAGTATTTAAAAGAGTGAAATGGAAAGATTATTATATTTAAAATACTCACATATGAATTTTGTAATTACATTTATAGTATTGTTATTATACATATAGTATTATTATTGGAAAATATTAATAATAAACTTATTGCATGCATGCACCATAAAAAGAATCTCCTCAGTGAAAGAGAGAGAGAGAGATAGAGAGAGAGATTGCATAAAAACTATTAAATTCGTTGACCATTGTATGGCACTGTTACTTGACAAATTTGACAGCTTCCCAGCTCAGAGCGTCACTGGAGTCACGAGAAGGCAAGGAAATTGATACAGAAAAAGACAAAGGGAAGAATTTTCATTCGAAGTTAGTTAAATTATTATTATTATTATTATTATTTGAAAATATTAAGAAACACATGCATCTACCATAAAAATTCTCTTATCACAGTAGGTGAAATGGAAAGGTCATTTTTATCTCTTTAAAATACTACCACATACGAATTTTGTAATTACAGTTTTATTATTATATTATATTATTATTATATTATTATTAATTATTAACAACAGAAAATATCAATAAACATTTTACATACTAGTACCATAAAAATTCCTTCATCTCAGTAAAGAGAGAGAGTGTGTGTGTTTATCACTCTGTTCTCTCAGAAAATACTTATATCACTTCCAGCAAAACAGAGGAAGGGAGTTACCACTATGGCATACATATCCTGTGTGGTTGGTTGGTTGGTTTTATAAAGTTCAGGTGTAACACCAAGCACTTGGGCAGCAAAGGCCATTCAGCGCTTACTGTATAACTATGAAATTATAAGACGTGTTAAATCATATAAAGCAGGTTTATTTCTTTGAGATTATTATTATTATTATAAAAATAGTTTAACCAGACCACTGAGCTGAATTTCAGCTCTCATAGGGCTGGCCCAAAGGATTAGATAAAATTCCAGGTCTGGGCCAAATAGGTCATGAAGTATAATAAATAATAAATTAAAAAACTGCACAGGGGAACAGACTTTCATACTGGAACTCAAACACGCAATAAATACATTTACTTACGTTTCCATACATATTTATTAAAAAGGTGTATTAAAATTGATAACAGGTCAATAAAATCTTAAAAATTTTATCTAAAATTCATTAATTGCTCTAAGGTTTTTGTATCGTTATTATATTTTATTAATTAAATCAGAGTTCTTTAGAAACGTTAAAACCGGAACCACTGAAAATGTGAAAGATTCTGACAAAATTTCTTTTATTCTTTTATTTCCAAAGATTGACAGCCTCTGCTGGTCATACCTTGGGCATTCACACGACACGTGTCCGACAGTTATCAACACCTTGCACTCTGGGCACTCTGGAGCAGGGTCATGTGGGCTGCTCATCAAGTGCCCATGTGTCAGAAGAGTGTGGCCTATACGTAGATTAGATTAGATTATAAAATTTTATCACATAGCCAAGCGCCGGAGCCGAGGGGCCATTCAGCGCATATATATCTTGAGAGAGAGAGAGAGAGAGAGAGAGAGAGAGAGAGAGAGAGAGGAGAGAGAGAGAGAGTGAGAAAAAAAAAAAAAAAAAAAAAAACCAGCACTGACCCACAAACAAACATACACAAAACCAGTTTAACATACAAGTCATTCATTCATAAAACCCAAACAAGAAACCTAAAACAATTAAGAGAAAATTACAATTCATAAATAAAAAGGACCCAATATTTTTAAAATATTTTAAAATGTCATAATTTGGCCTCTGGCCTGAGCACCTTCACCTAAAATATCGGTAAGAGTCTTATTTGCAGCAAACAAGCTCTACGTTGGTTTTCAAAATGAGGGCACTCCACCAAAATATGCACCACAGTCAAATCCACATGACAGGTGGAACAGCGAGGAACCTGCCTATCCGCTCCACTCGTCATTAGATACCCTACCCTTGAGTATATTTAGTGTGGCCAATACGTAATCTAGCTAAAACTATCTCAGACCTTCTATCCATCCGGCTATGAGGCCAAGGATGAACAGAAGGTCTAATCGACTTTAATTTAAGATTATTATCTAAAGTAGACCAGTGGGCCTGCCACTGGTCTCTACAATAAAATCGAATGGTACTTTTAAAATCGGAAACAGGGACGCCCATGTTGGAAATGTGCCTAAACCTAGTTGCAGCCTTAGCAGCAGCGTCGGCTCGCTCATTCCCAACAATTCCAACATGGGACGGAGCCCAACAAAACCTAACAGAAAATCCTCTTCTATTAATTAAAAGATAAAACCAATCTTGTACTTCTTGCACTAAAGGGTGGCAAGAGACTAGGCTTTTGAGAGAAGATAAAACACTCAAAGTCGGTAAAAATGGTAAAAACCTTGTTAGTACAAGAACTATAGAAAACATATTTAAGAGCAATCAAAACTGCCAGCAGTTCAGCTGTAAAAACAGAGGAATTAGATGGAAGCTTCTTTTTAATTATATTATCACTAGTCACTACAGAGCAACCAACACCATCAGAACCCTTCGAGCCATCAGTATATATATGATGAGAATCACAATGTTCAGAAGCATGATCCAAGAAACTTGCCCTCAACTGATCACCAGAACTGTTGCTCCTGCTTTCCCTAATTGGGCAGATTTCTATGCGTGGCCTATTCCAAGGAGGAAACTTTGAGGGCGAAATTTCAGCTACTGCAGGGGGTAGTAATCCCACCTCCCTGGCAGAGCTGGCTAGTCGAACTTCAAGTGGCTTTGGCAGTCTAGGTCTATTTGGGGCTCTATCAGATGGTTCTCTAACGTACTTATAGTTGGGGTTCAGCTTTGACGTAAGTACTCTTGATATGACTCTCAAGCCTAATTCCTCCCTACGGATACATAATGGGGGAAAACCTGACTCAACATATAGGCTTTCTACTGGTGAAATTCTATAGGCTCCCGGACAACATCTAATTTCTGCAGTGTTGTCTTGCACGCACAACCATAAATTTGGCAACCATAATCAATTTTACTTAGGTATAAAACCTGATACATGCTCAAGAGGGTGATTCGATCTGGCCCCCAATTAAAATTAGACACGACTTTAAGAATATTAAGACGAAGCTTCACATTACATACAACTTCATTAACATGTTGAGTAAAAGTTAATTTTTTATCAAATGTAACACCTAGATACTTAATGCTATCTTCATAAGGTAAAATCGAATAGTTTAAAAACAACGTAGGGATCTCTTCCACTCTTCTTAATCGACAAAATCGTATAGCTTTGGTTTTTTTCTGGTGAAAATTTGAACCCTTTAGTACTGGCCCATGATGTTGAAGCATTAATAGCAGTCTGGATCTTTTGACAAGCTTCAACAGCTGTGGACTTACTACAGATTATTGCATAATCATCAGCAAAGGCCAGACCATGCACCCCGACAGGAACTTGTTCTAGTAGGCCGTTGACAGCTACATTAAAGAGTGTTGGACTAAGGACGCTTACCTGAGGGTAACCCTTCTTCTTGATGGGTAGGCAGAAGAAATGTAAGAGCCCACTCTTACTTTCAGGTAACGTTCTGTCAAAAAATCTTTAAGACAATAGAACAAATTACCCACAACACCCCACTCAACAAGTTGCATAAGGATACCCCCTCGCCAGGTAGTGTCGTAGGCTTTTTCTAGGTCAAAGAACACTGCAACAGTCTGGTTTTGCACAGCAAAAGCATTCTGTATCTCCCGAGTAAGGAACATCAAAGGGTCAGAAGTACTTCTATTTTTCCTAAAGCCAAACTGCCGATTAGATAAAAGATTCTTGAATCCAAATACCACACAAGTCGAGCATTGGACCATCCTCTCATAAATCTTGCTAACACAACTGGTTAGAGCAATTGGCCTATAGTTCTTAGGAAGGAAGGAATCTTTAAAAGGTTTTAAAACCGGTACAATAATCGATATCTTACATGACTCTGGTGAAGTTCCTGAAAGCCAAAAACTGTTTAAAATGTCTAAAAGAAATTGTTTTGTACTTCTAGGCAAATTAAAAATCATTGAGTAGAGTATATCATCTTCACCAGGAGATGTTGGGGAAGATAACGAGATTGCATGATCTAACTCTTTCATGGTGAAAGGAAGAATATACGACTCTGAATTTAAACTAACAGCAGGAACAACCGTGGTACCGTCCCTAATATTCCTGAATGCAGGAGAGTAATGTAGGGCACTAGATATATTGGAGAAATGCCTACCAAAGGTTTCTGCAACTTCTCCAGAATCAGATATGAGGAAGCCATCAATTTTCAATATAGGCAAGGAAGGTGGAGAAAATTTCCCTTGCAGCTTTCGGATTCTGTTCCAGACTAATGACATCGGCGAATCATATTTTAATTCACTTATATATCTGATAAACGATTCCCTCTTTGCTTGCTTAAATGTTTTCTTTTGCTTAGCAAGAGCTCTTTTATAGATAATTTTATTTACCAAGCAAGGGTATCTACGATATCTCTTGTAGCAAGTTCTTGTTATCTTTCGGCTCAATGCGCATGCATCACTCCACCAAGGTACTAAAGGACGCCGAGGTTTACCAGAAGTTCGAGGAATAGACAGCATGGCACCACACAACAATATACTGATTAAATACTCATAAGCAGATGTTGGGCTCTGAAAAATAAATCATTTATCTCTTGATCAATTTCAGTAGATTTTTTGAATAATCCCCAGTCAGCCTCCCCTACCTTCCATTTTGGTAAACATGGAGATGGGAATATTTTTCATATACTTTAAGTGAATGGGCCAATGATCACTGCCATGATCATTCTGGTCTACTACCCACTGGTAATCTAACCTCAAAGACAAAGAGCAGATAGTGAGGTCAATGGCTGAATCATTATTATGAAATACATCATGTCTTGTAGGGGAACCATCATTCATTAAAGTGATGTCATTTAAGTCAAGTAGCTGTTCTATTATTAAACCCCACCGGTCGCAGTTTGGCTCTCCCCAGAGGGTGTGCTTGGCATTAAAATCCCCCATCAAAATGAAAGGTTTAGGAAGCTGGTCTATCAATGTCTGTAGATCGTTTAATTCTAGCTGGCGGGGATTACCCTGAGCGTCCTGCAATCTACTTTCTAATGCTGGATCAAGGTAGAGAGAGAAAATTGTGATCCATTTATAATTAAAAATTTGGACTGCACAAGCCTGCAACACAGTGTTCAATTGAACAACCCTGTGATTAACAGACTTGCAGACTATGATGCCTGTGCCTCCCTAAGCACGTACACCTATCGGGTGAAGACCTGTGAAATGAATAATTAAAACCCACATTGGGTGTGTGCTCTCCCAACTTTGTCTCTTGTAGACACATCGCAGATAAATCATGTTCCCTAAACAGAACCCGAACTTGCTCTCTATTTGATATAAAGCCACGGATGTTCCACTGCATGAGAGCCATTATTTAGAGGAAGGGATCTTAAAATTCTCTACTAATTTAGGAATCTGTGTCCTGGTGAGAGATATCTTATCAGCTTTACCAGTACTACTAGATCTAGATCTAGGTGTTACAGATCTTTTTAATGAAGGGCCTTCACTTGCCCTTTCAGTTTTGCTTTTGTTTTTCCTTTGATATCTGAATGACCGTGAATGAGGCGAAGAAGGAGAAAGGGCCCTCTTCTGACGAATAAGGAGGGCCTCGATCTCCTCACCGTCATCTCCACGGTGCACTGTAACGTCAGGATCAGGTGAGGGCTCAATGTCAGGCAATGTCCCTGACACAGAGAAGTCGTCATCATCCTGAGATCTGGCTTGAACCCTAGAATCAACAGGGTCCCCTGGCTTAACCAGAGTCTCTGCAACATGGGAAACCCCACCAGGAGGGGCACGGGAAGCCCCACCTCGGGGGCCACGCGAGGCCCCACCAGGGGGGCATGGGAGGTCCCACCAGGTGGGGCACGGGAAGCCGCAACAGGGGGGGCACGGGGTGTCCCACTAGAGGGGGTGTGGAAACCCCACCAGCGGGGCACCAGGGAGCCCCACCAGAAGGGGCACTAGAAGAAGCAGTACTCAATTGTTGTGCCTTCAAGGCATCCGAATAGGATTTCCTGCCCAACAGCTTTTTGGCCTGTCCCACACTGATATGTTCAGCAATAGATTTTAGTAATGCCTCTTGTTCTTTTTAATTCACTACATTTATTATCACGGGCTCGATGTTTCACCTTACAGTTTATGCACATTACCGGTCCAGAACATTCCTCGTGCTCAGGCTGGCCACACGATTCACAGAATTTATTTCTGGTACAAACATTAGAGGAGTGTCCAAAACCAAAACATTTAAAGCACTGGAGCACTCTCGGTCTATAAGGACGAACTTTCAAGATTTCACTGTCAAGAATAATTTCAGATGGCAGGAAAGAATTTATAAATGTTAAAATAAGCATCGATGAGCGGGGCACTTTAAAAACCTTCCAAACCAAGTCTGGACACATATCCAAAATTTCCTCCTCATCCATTTCATGTAAATCTTAATTAAAGATAAACACCCTTCGCGTAACTAAAAATTATAGTGAGGTTTTACCTCTTTTACCATACTCTCAGGATCAAGCTTTCAAAATTTAGGAGCATTACCGATCTGGAACATTGGCTTTGGATATGCAACTAAAAAAAACTATTACGCCCAAAGCGAGTTACTTCTGGGCTCCCAACATTGCCGATCTTCTGGCTTACCAACCTTTTCACCTTGAAGAGGTTGCCTTTCTCACCATGCGTTGAGATAATTAACCACTTAGCTGGGTCTGGAGATCTGGAGATTTTACTTATTCTATTAGGATCTTTTATTTCATTTGGTGGTTTATAAATGTCAAGATATCTAGGGACCTCTTCTGCCTCTAACAAGTCCAACACTCATAGAATCTGACCTAAATTCTCTAAAGGCTCGTGTGAGCTTCCGATTCAGTGTTGAAAATTATCCAGAATTCAAAAAAACGATAATTATTGCCAAGTTTATTTCTTAATTCTTTGATGTTCCCAAATTTACAAAATTCATTATATATCGTGTCATAATTCCAGTCTAAAGGGACTGGTTTCACATGCAGATGTTTGTAACAAGGAGCTCATTGAAAAGGCTCCAAAGTTACAATGGAGGAATTACCAGGTTTTTCCTTGTCCTTATCCTTGCCTAAGTCGTCAACAAGAATATAATTAATGTCGCCATAAGACGAAGGATTTATGATTCGTCCAGGTAGCCCCCCCACCCACCATGGAGCCCCATTTAGAGGACAGTGTTATCCCATACAGAGCTGCCCTAGGGGTACCACCCAGATATACACCCCACCTTCAGTGCTTAAGGCGTCATGATGTCCGTCAAGATCAGACCCAGCACTAAGAGCAGGGTTTGACATATAAACTTCCCCTCGCTCGACCACCGTTAGGTACTCGAGTTCTACGGGTGAGGTGGCATGCCAACCATCCTCACCCTCCACCAAATCCAATGAGTAAGTCCAAATCATGTCCAAAACCAATCCAAAAGTCATCAACATAAAATCTGTATCTTATAGGGGGAGGAAGCAGAAGGATGAAAAGTTTTAGTAAAAGGAAAAGAGCTGACTTATTTAGTTGTATCAACAGCTGGGCACCAAGGCCCAGCGAGAAAGTAGTTCCCACCAGGCATCAGGGCCCAGCTGCTGAACCCTAAGCCCCCCATCCTCGGCAAGGCTTCAGCATCTGGGGGGCGTATACGTAGACGTGTCAGGATTACTTGTGCGTGTCTCTCTCTCTGATATATGGAGCTCCATTTCTTAACATCAGGTTTTATTTGTTTTAGTTTATTACTTTCAGATTCTTCGCTCCATATATTTTGCCATTTATTTACAATGATTGTTTTTAAATGAGCTATATAGTCACTAATAGGGATGTAGACTGCTTCCTTGGCTGCTTTATTAGCTTCTTCGTTTCCTTTTATTCCGACATGGGCAGGGATCCAACATATTTCAATATTTTTTCCTATATTATATAATTTATGGAGTAAAAACTTAATCTGTTGCACAATATTATTTCTGGGATTGTAACAATTTAATGGCTTCTATAGCGCTTCTAGAGTCGCTATAAATCACAAAATTATTAAAGGGATGTTCTTTGATTATTTCTATGGCCGATGTTATTGCACATAACTCTGCTGTAAATACAGAAGCATCATTGGGAAGAGAGAACTGGTATGTTTTGTCCTGGGACACTGCAGCATATCCCACTCCGTATTCTGATTTGGATCCATCCGTATATACTGCGTAATGGCGACCTTTTCGGCTTATGTGCTCTATTGTATGTTGTCTACGGTGTTCTGGAGTATAAGAGTAATTTTTTGGTAAATATTTTAAGTTAGTGCAAATTTTTATCTTATTCATATTCCATGGAGGCGGTAATTTTACTATTGAAGGTAGTTGTGAATTCATATTAACCCTTAAACGCCGAAGCGGTAAATAAAAAAATGACTCTCGTGTGCTGGAGGGGTTTGAGAGTGAGCGCGGAAGCGGAAAAAATATTTTTTTCAAAAAATCACAGCGCGCTTAGTTTTCAAGATTAAGAGTTCATTTTTGGCTCCTTTTTTTTTTCATTGCTTGAAGTTTAGTATGCAACCATCAGAAATGAAAAAAATTATTATTATTATATATAAATAATCGATATATGATAGCGCAAAAACAAAATTTCATATATAATTGTATTCAAATCGCGCTGTGCGTTAAACGGTTAAGAGGTAACAAGTTACTTTTTTTTCGTTGTAATGTGCACTAAATTGCGATCATTTGGTATATAAACACATTGTAAAACGAAATAAAAGCAAACACAGAGAAAATATTATCACAAAATGATGCATGAATTCGTAGCGTGCGGACGTAAAAAAATAATTTTTAAAAAAAATTCACCATAATCGCAAATATTGTTATAGAGACTTGCAATTTGTTTCAAAATGAAGGAAAATGATGGAATATTACGATACTGTAAGAGTTTTAGCTTACAAATGCAGTTTTTGACCATTTTGAACGAGTTAAAGTTGATCAAATGTCGAATTTTTGTTTAAAAATTTTTTTTATATGCAAATATAAAAAAAATGAGAAATGCTACAACCTTCCAATAATTTTTGTTATATTGTGCATGTTTTTGCGCACATTTTCATATATAAAACTCTAAAAAAAGCGTAATATGAAAAGGCACAAATATTAGGAGAATGTGACCTACGCGTTTCGGAGATTCGCTGCCGAGAATCGGCGCGCGGACGGAATAAAAATATTTTTTTCAAATATTCACCATAAATCGAGATATTGTTCTAGAGACTTGCAATATGTTTTAAAGTGAAGATAAATGATTGAATATTACTAGACTGTAAGATTTTTATGTTACAAATGCGTTTTTTGACCATTTCGGTTGAGTCAAAGTTGACCGATCGTAGTTTTTTTCCTCCTATTACCGTACTTTATATGCAAATATTTCAAAAATGAGAAATGCTACAACCTTCCAATATTTTTTGTTATATTGTGCATGTTTTTGCGCACATTTCCATATATAAAACTCTAAAAAAAGGCGTAATATGAAAAGGCACAAATATTAGGAGAATGTGACCTACGCGTTTCGGAGATTCGCTGCCGAGAATCGGCGCGCGGACGGAATAACAATATTTTTTCAAATATTCACCATAAATTGAAATATTGTTCTAGAGACTTGCAATATGTTTTAAAGTGAAGATAAATGATTGAATATTACTAGACTGTAAGATTTTTATGTTAAAAATGCGTTTTTTTGACCATTTCGGTTGAGTCAAAGTTGACCGATCGTAGTTTTTTTCCTATTTAACGTACTTTATATGCAAATATTTCAAAAATGAGAAATCTAACAACCATCCAATATTTTTTGTTATATTGTGCATGTTTTTGCGCACATTTCTATATATAAACCTTTAAAAAAAGCGTAATATGAAAAGGCTCAAATATTAGGAGAATGTGACCTACGCGTTTCGGAGATTTTCGGCCGAGAATCGTCGCGCGGAGGGAAAAAAATATTTTTTTTTTTTTCAAAACTCACATAAATCGGGATATTGTTCTAGAGACTTGCAATTTGTTTAAAATGAAGATAAAGGATTGAATATTACTAGATTGTAAGATTTTTAATGTTTTATGTTACAAATGCGTTTTTTTACCTTTTCGGTTGAGTCAAATTTGACCGATCGTAGTTTTTTTCGTACTTAACGTACTTTATATGCAAATATTTCAAAAATGAGAAATGCTACAACCTTCCAATATTTTTTGTTATATTATGCATGTTTTTGCGCACATTTCCATATATAAAACTATAAAATAAGCGTAATATGAAAAGGCACAAATATTAGGAGAATGTGACCTACGCGTTTCGGTTTGGAGATTTTCGGCCAAGAATCGGCGCGCGGAGGGAAAAAAAATATTTTTTCAAAAATTCACCATAAACCGAGATATTGTTCTAGAGACTTGCAATTTGTTTTAAAATGAGAATGAATGATTGAATATTACTAGACTGTAAGATTTTTATGTTATAAATGCGTTTTTTGACCTTTTCGGTTGAGTCAAAGTTGACCGATCGTAGTTTTTTGGTTTTTTCGTACTTATCGTACTTTATATGCAAATATTTCAAAAATGAGAAATGCTACAACCTTCCAATATTTTTTGTAATATTGTGCATGTTTTTGCGCACATTTCCATATATAAACCTCTAAAAATAGCGTAATATGAAAAGGCACAAATATAGGAGAATGTGACCTACGCGTTTCGGATATTTTCGGCCGAGAATCGGCGCGCGCGTAGGGGAAAAAAATATTTTTTTCAAAAATTCACCATAAATAGAGATATTGTTTTAGAGACTTGCAATATGTTTTAAAGTGAAGATAAAATGATTGAATATTACTAGATTGTAAGATTTTTATGTTACAAATGCGTTTTTTGACCATTTCGGTTGAGTCAAAGTGACCGATCGTAGTTTTTTTCGTACTTATCGTACTTTATATGCAAATATTTCAAAAATGAGAAATGCTACAACCTTCCCATATTTTTTGTTATATTGTGCATGTTTTGCGCACATTTCCATATATAAACTTTAAAATAAGCGTAATATGAAAAGGCACAAATATTAGGAGAATGTGACCTACGCATTTCGGAGATTCGCTGCCGAGAATCGGCGCGCGGAGGGAATAAAAAATATTTATTTCAAATATTCACCATAAATCGAGATATTGTTCTAGAGACATGCAATTTGTTTTAAAGTGAAGGTAAATGATTGAATATTATAGACTAAGACTGAAGTATTTGATACCCTATTCCCAAAAAAAAAAATATTTATATATATATATATATATATATCTATATATATATATATATATATATATATATATATATTATTTTTTTTTTGTATACGTAAAATAATATACGTAAAATATATATATTACATTCTTCGATTCTGGTACCAATACATAAATAAAAGGAATGCAGGTGACACTTTCTCTTTTCGCATACAATGAAATGTCTTATTATTATTTTATCATGCACAGATTCAGATATATAAAAAATTGTAATAAATATAAAAATAAATAAAATAAAAAAATGCAGAATACTCACTCGTAATCCTGACTCTTCGTTCTATTCTTGTTTCTCCCTCCTCCATTGAAGAGTCTTGCATTTTTTCCACTCGACATGACGAGGTACAGGTGGAGGAGGGAGACTTGCGCGCCCTTACTGCTGATGGACCCCGGCGGCCCCGTGCGCCCTCCGCTGTCAGTTTAGGGGGCCTGCTCCAATACATGACTTTAGTGTGGTACTTTCGGTCACACTCCCCTATCCTGCAAAGAGCAACTTTGCAGATACGACAGAAGAACCGGGTGTCTCTCCTTCTGCCATTCATATGGCACACCCGGCACCGTTTCTGCCTTCGCCCTTCTAAGGCCTCCAGTATGTGATCCCCTGGCTGCAGCCGACACGCAAGGTCCACTACCCGACGAGAAGCGGTGATGGCGGGGCCGGCAGCAAGAGGGGCATCGTTAGCAAGGGCGTCGTCAGCAGGGGCGGCGGCCCTAGGGGCGTCGTCAGCAGGGACGGCGGCAGCAGGGGCGGCGGCAGGTCGAGCGAAGTTGGCCCTCCTATCTGCCCTTTCCTCTAGGGGCAGATCTGCAGCTCGGGGCAGGGGGTCAGTTATGGAAGGCCACTCATCGGGATCGAAGTTGATGAGGGCATTCCCGGCTACCTCTCTTAGGAACTGTATGTGGGTCAACTCGGAAGATTGTCACTGCGGTACCCCCACAGTACAGTATGTAGGCATTTTGGAGGGCCAACTGAAGGATGTATTTGAGGAGCTTCGTGTCCACCTTCTGGTTCTCCTGGCGAAGGGATAGTACTGGATGAGCATATCAAAGAGATCAACTCCTCCCATGTGCCTGTTGTAGTGCCCAATGACGGTAGGCCGCTCGGTACGAAACTCCTCAAACACAACTCGGCCCTGTCGACGTGTTTCTTCCGCTGTACGATCTCTTCTTGGATGGGTTCATGACTCGTCGTAATCATGGGGACGAGTCGGACACCCTTCCAACAGATGACGAAGACAGCGCCCTTCCGCCGCCACTCTGTCTCTCCTCTTGCCAGGGTGTTGCGGATGACTAGCGAACCTCTTGAGGACATTCGGGGCCCCACGCACCAACCGAAGGGTACCACTGACGTGAACACCTGCTTCATACAATTCCTGGGCAGGGATACCGAGTTATAATAATTATCCATAAACAGGTGAGATTGCCTGGTTACAGAAACGTCCCACAACAAGGGTTGAATACAGTGTCACGCAGCGTGGAGGAAGACCCCGGTATACACTGAAAGTCCACAACGTATCCAGTGTTGGCCTCGGTAATAAGAAAGAATTTCACACCATATTTCTTTGGCTTCCTTGGGGTTACCATACACTTTTATACACTAAGGACGTCCTTTGTAAGGCATCATCCCTCATCCAAAGACAGGTTCTTTCCAGGAATCACGCGATTACTACACCGCTCCACGGATAATAATTCCAACACTGTGCGCACTAAAATGAGGCGATCACTGTTATTCCGGGGTATGGCCCTTCGGTTGAAGGCGTTGAAGTACCTGTCCAACGCCAGGAAATTATCACGGGACATAACGCCAGGCACATTCGGCATACATAAAAAAATAATTTCTCCTAACAAATATTGCCTGACGTCGACAGCAGGTGTCATACAAAATAAATGTGGAGCCCCAAAAAATGCGCCATGTCAATGAGGTTGCAACCCCGCCAGTAATACGACAAGGTCGTCCTCAGCTCATACCGGCAGTACCGAGCGTAGTCCACCGTCTCGTGTACCAGGTATTCCAGCAATTCCCGCATCAGGAAAAGCGGATGAACCCCAAAAACAGTCAGGGGTACTGGTACGGTGATCCCAGGGGTTGCCGTGAAGGGGTGCAAATTAGGAGGGGTGGGGTCCTCCGTCCACCCCTCGTCACTCTCCGACGACCGACCTTCACCTTGGCTGGCGCGACAGCCGACCTTCTACGTGCGCGGCACGCTGCGGGCACGATATTGCACACTACCCACCCCCGTGGGCCCATCACCTCACTTAGCCCTCACTTTCTGTATCGTCCTCTGCGATAAAACTTGACCCGTTATCCCCACCCTCCCCCTCCTCAGATTCCCCCTCGTAAGCACTGAACCCACTGAATTCGAGCTCACTTTCGGGATGTGAGCCTCCGAACGGACATTGGGGGCATATATTCATCCTCACTTTCATCGGGACTGATGTCCTCATCACTCGATGACCATCCGCCATCAAAATGAGGACTTGCGACATGTTCCCGATCAAGCTCCGATAGATATTCATCTATGTCCTTTGGTTGGAGGCCTCCCAAATGCTTACGAATGCCCCTAAGGACGCCCACATGCTTCCTAGGGGTAACCAAAGGCATACGCTGTGTTCCTAAAACACTTTCAGCCACACGTGGCCGCACAGAACGGCCTTGAGGCGCGGGGTCATGCTGGGTGCTTGGCCCTCGCAGCATCCAGGTCCAAAAACTCGCCTTACACGATCCCTTCCGATGGGTAAAACGCGCCTTTCGCAGTTCACACGTCGTTGAGACATATCTATGAATGTTCTGTAGCAACAAAAATGCTCAAAGTCTCACACAAGTCCAGAAAAACACGCTTTTCATGAAAGATCGCACTCGGATGGTGCGCTACTGATGCTGGCTGGAGCGAGAAGAAGGGATATCGCGCATGCGCACCTAGGTCACGCTTCAAAACAAAAACAAGGCCTTGATCCGTGAACTCCAGCATCCCCCAAGGCGCGTGATTCAAAAGTTTTAGGCTGGTAGGCCTATAAGTATTTTTCCACGAATTTTTTAAAAAAAACTTTAATTTGGTTTTTTTTTTATTGTGTTTTTTTTTTCGGGGGGACGTAAAATACGTTCCATTCGCACCCGATGAGACAACTTTGATCTCCCTCCGTTAAAATACATCCAGTCGGCGTTTAAGGGTTAAGTGACTCAAACAGTCTTCTAGCTCTTTATTGGGAAAGGTGGGGTATATGATGTTAATAAATGTATCACGCAATTCAAATAGTTTTTGTTGGGGAATCACTACACTGAATCTTTAGGGCACTCTTCATTGTCACTAACTCTCTATGGAGAGAGAGTAGTTCACACATTCAACCTGTAAATGAAGAGGTTGGTGATGATCTAAAGGCGCTCCTGAGCATATTCTAAGGCCTTCATTGTGAACCGAGTCTAATAATTTCAGTGTTGTGTCTGAAGTCAAGCTGTATATTTCACTGCCATAATCAATGATAGACAGTACTATTGCTTTATATAGCAATGTAAGGGTTTGTCTATCTGCTCCCCATGTAGTACTTGATAATTTTCTAATTAGATTTAAAGCTTTTTTGCATTTTGATTTCACATATGCTATGTGGGCTTTCCAGTTTAAATGAGTATCTAGTACTAATCCTAAGAATTTTGCAGTTTGGCCAATTGGTATATTATGACTTCTGATTTTCAAATCTATTTCTCTTCATTTTTCATCCACCTTTTATCTTTGTAGAAAGCGATTGCTTGTGTAGCTAATTTAAATCCTACAGATGATGTCCATTCATCTATTTTTATTATAGTTTTGTTAATAATGCGTTCTGCATGTTTAATGCGAGATGCTGAATAATAGATGGCAAAATCATCCATATAAAGGTTGCTTTTAATTCCAGTAGGTAAAGTTTTACTAATATCATTAATAGCTAGTGTAAATAGTGTGCCACTAAGGACACTTCCTGTGGAACACCATTTTCAAGTGGAAATGTTCTGGACAATGTATCATCAATTTCTCACTTGAAAACTGCGCTTTGTCAGAAAATTTGGTAT
This sequence comes from Macrobrachium nipponense, assembly GCF_015104395.2. Classification (NCBI taxonomy): domain Eukaryota; kingdom Metazoa; phylum Arthropoda; class Malacostraca; order Decapoda; family Palaemonidae; genus Macrobrachium; species Macrobrachium nipponense. Next base: position 101,194,331 of record NC_087200.1, on the reverse strand, counting down.
GAACCTGGGTAAATGTCACGGATGTTGTTGTTTTGTAAAGTTTTTAATATAGGATACCTCCATGTAGTATCATAAGGCTTTTCAATGTCAAAAAAAGACAGCTACAGTTACCTGTTTTCGTTCGAATCCTCTGCGTATATGGTCTTCTAGAAAAGAGAGAATCTAATGTAGACCAGTTACATTGCGACCCGAATTGAGTAGGAGTCAAAAATTTTATTTTCTCGAATGTGCCATGTTAGTCGAGCATTCACCATCTTTTCAAGTAATTTACATAAGCAACTTGTTAGAGATATTGCTCTGTAATTGTTAACATTGCTTGGATCCTTTCCAGGTTTGGGGATAGGAATTATTATAGCTTAATGCCATTCATCAGGAAATAAATTCCGAAGCCATAAATGGTTATAAAATTGTAGTAAGTAGCCTATGACTTTGCCAAAGGTGCTAAGTGGCATATCATCTCAAAACAAATATTATCACCTCCAGGAGCAGATTTATTGCTGTTCGAGAGAGCATATTCTAATTCTTCCATATTAAATTTTCTATTATAATATATATCTTCCCTTGTTTCAAAATTTATTGTTATTAATTCTATACTATTTTTCTTTGTGCGAAAGTGTTCATCCAAATTCTTATCACTACTTACATTTGCTAGGTTGTCTCCTATTATATTGCTTATTTCTTTTGGATTAAGTATTCTCTCCCATCTTTTAATATCGCATGTCTAGGTGGTTTAACATGGGTACATTTATTTTTCTGAATTTTTCCATATTTTTTGTATGGGAGTATTATTTGAGAGATCTGATACGTATTTCCTCCAAGAAATTATTCTTCCTTGAATTACTTCCTTTTTAAATTTTGCAGATATTTTGTTATATACAGGTTTTAAAGTATCAATTTCTAGCAATAATATAGTAATTTTTTGCAAAGTTCCTTCTAATATTGGAAATTTTGTATTTATTTTAGTGAATTTTTTATTCAAATTATCTAATCGTCTCCCTATTGAGTGTTTTGTATTTATTAATTCTGTTAGCCTATCAGACCACAAAGGAACTTTGTGATTTGTTGGATGGGGTTTGGTCTTTGGTATTGACTTATCTGCAGCATTTTTAATGAATCCAACTACAAATTTATTAGTTTCATTGTGGTCTTTGAAATATTCAAATGATGGTATTCCAATCCAATCTGTCAACTATGCTTGTTGAACATAGAGTTAAGTCCACCGAGGATAAAGTCCCATGTGTTCTTGAAAAATATGTGGGATATTTCATCATCATTTATACAGCAAATGTTGTTGAATCAATTAAATCTTCTATTTTACTCCCTGCTTTATTTGAGTTTGTGCAATTACTAGTCCAATATTTGGGTATGAGCATTAAAATCACCTACTATTATGAGGTTCCTTTGTATGTTTAATAAATCTTTAAAATCAATGTCACAGTTTTTATTTGGTTGGTTGTATAAATTATAAATCACATAATTATCATTTTTTATTTGTATTTTAATACTTGATATTTGCAAGTTAGTCAAGTTTATAAGTACTTTGTCATAACATACTTTGTTATGCACATATATAGCAGTACCTAGATTTCCTTCTTCCTCTCTAGATGCAGATACAAAGGTATATTTTACCTATAGTTGGTATTGTTTTATTGACATGCTGCAAACATAATACCATAGGTTCATATTCCTTAAGTAATCGTTGCAATTCTCCCAAATGTAATCTGGTCTGGAGGCCATTTACGTTCCATTGTATAATGTAATTGTTGAAATATTATGTTAGTGTGCTATTTTCTTTTTGTGGATCATCAATTTGCATTTTTTCTAAAATTTGATTTACAACATTTATTTGTTTTTCTTTATAAGATATTAGATGTCCAATCCACAGACAGCCTTTTCCGTGAGTGTCCAAACTAGTAGTCTCTCTACTTCTACATTTTATAAAAATTTTTATTGTGTTTGTTAAACTGTCTTTTTGTTATGTTTCTGTTTTTGTTGCATAATTCTATGAAACATTTATTACATCCACATGTGTTTTTGTGTGGTGTTCTTTTTCATTTGCTTTTGCTGCTCCTATTACTGGTGATGGGAGTAAATCTTCTTCTCCCATCACGTTATTATTTTCGTCTATGGTTTGTTCCTGAGCTGTTTCTTTGATGTTCTGGGTTGTTTGCTTGCCATTGGTTTTGTATTACTATTTTAGGAGAACAATGGGATATTCTTATTTCTTGGTTTGGTGCTCTTTCGTTGGGTAGTTAGTCTTTGCTTTAAAAGACAATTCTCTAATGATTGTTGGTTTTTTGGTTTTGGGCGGAGTCCTCTCCAGGGGCCTCTTTTTATCTTTAGCTTCTAGTTCATTATAACTTTCTTCTAACATTTCAGTGATACCTGTATATCTTGAGATTCTATTTCTTTTAATATCTCAAAAGAAGTTTGAACAAATTATTTGTGCATGTTTCTTGGTTTTTTGCTATAACTGTTCTCTATATGCAAAGTGATTATTTTTCCTTCCGTTTTTTCGTTAGGGTTTTAATATTCTTATCCTTTCCATTTTGTCTCATTGTTTGAAATTATAGTAGAAAAACGTTTGTTTCCTAGCAGGATCATACATTCCTCTGACTTTTAATTCTAACTTGGCTTCCTTTATGGGCATTCCTGTTCTTTCTTGAAGTAATTTCAATTCTGTGTTGTATATATAATACATACACTCTTTAGATCTTGCATGGTGATTTTGCCCGCAGTTCACACACTTTGGCTCACCGCACTTCCACTGTGTGGAATGTTCGTCAGATCCACAATATGCACATACTGCTGTATTACGGCAGTTTTTCTTTGTATGTCCATATTTGCTACAGTTTTGGCACTGTAGTGGTTTTGGTAAACTTTTGTACGGTCTTAGTTCTCTGCTTTGGCCCATAATCTTAATTTTTAAAGGTAATTCTTGTCCGTCAAATTTTATTTTTGCTATTCTGAGAGTTTTTCCATTACTCCTTCTACTGTTTATGTTGTAAATTTCGCAATCTTGGACATTATTATATCTCTTTTTAAGGGAATCTAGCAATATATTTTTTTCTAAAGGTTCTTCATCATCAGGGAGTACAATGGTACCCTGTACACTGTTCATGTTGTCATGTTTTTTTATATGTACATTTATATTATCAATATTTGTTATTGTTAAGTAATTTTCTGATTGGCTTCTAGTTGTGGTTTCAATTAACCACGTTTGGTCTTTTATTAGTCGGAATGACATTTCTGCAGTTGAATGTCGATTAAACAAAAAGTTTTCCAGTTTCAATGCCAATTTTCTATTTTCGGTTTCCATAGTAAGGAATCTTGACCAACTTCCACTACCAAAGAGGGAGTCAATTGATTGATTGATTGTGAGTTATCTGGCGTCACAACTACCGGGGTCACTGACGCCGAATACTAAATGTAATCTTTTAACTTTATAATAATATATACAACATTCAAAAATACCTTTATCTTTATGGAGAGATATATAAATTTGATTTAAAAAATAAAATAAAATAAATTTCTGATAAAAATAAAAATAATATTCCAATACAAAGAATTGTGATTAATCACATAACAGTAAACTATTAAAAAGAAAAAAAAAAAATTAAAAAAAAAGATACTAAGGACAGCACAGCTGTAAAGATATATTTGAGAAGACCAGCTTCTTTGATAAAAGAGATAGTTATTAATACATGCGGTTTCTCCCAACAGTTTTGCCATGCTATAATTACCCCACCCCCTGCTCCCACTACTATAAACCTAAAAAACGACTCCTAAGTTCCACCAGACTGGGGACACTCGACCAGCAAATGCCTAACGGTTAGTGGAACTAAGCAATCGTCACAGAAGGGCTCATTCTCCCCATCCATCAGATAGCCATGAGTTAAACGCGTATGGCCAATACGTAATCTACACAATACAATCTCCCACTTCCTTGGTATTAGGTTATATTTCCAAGGGTGTGTCTGAACTGGTAATTTCTTTCATTTTATTGGGGCCTACTCTGTCCCACTGAAGTAGCCATAAATGCTGGATGGATTTCCATATACATAGAATGTATCACGATATGGAACAGGGCATTTTCTTGGTATCAAAGTTTGCGCAGCTGATTTGGCTAGCTTGTCTGCCTCTTCGTTACCCGATATGTTCACTGGGCAGGAACCCAACAAAAAGAAACAATGCTCCCTCTATACTGGTGCAAGAAAATCCACTGGCAATATCTTCAACACCAAGGGATGATCAGTATTAAAGAGACTTCCAGGGACTGTAGGGCACTTTTGGAGTCACAAAATATTGTGTAGCTACACAATGGGAGTGTTGGTAAATCTGTTCCAAGTGCTACTAGGATGCCATACAATTCAGCTGTAAAGTTTGAGGCAACAGAAGGAAGTGCACCTCTTCGGTTAAAAGATTCGCTAAAAACTAAAAACTCCATATCCAATGCCAGCACTGGACTTAGAGCCCATCAGTAAATATTAAAATTAAACTTGTATCTACATGCTCTGATACATGCTCTAAAAATATGGCCCTCATTTCCTCATCATTTGATTTTATCCCTCTTTGCTCCACTGAAGTACCTGCAGAATTTCACATCAGGTTAACTCCAGACAGGAGTACTGGGATACACAAAGGGGATAATGGGAAATTTTTTAATATTCGTATCCTCTAAAATTTTTTTAATTCTATAGCTAAAAGGAGTGGGATACCTTGGATGACTTTCGTAAAAACCGTTAAAAATATTTCTATTTGCCACAGCAAATGCCAGAGATTTGGGGAGTCTTTGCACTCTAAACCCAGTACCGAAGTAATGATGACTGGCGATAGAGTTCAAGGGGCATCCTCTCCGCATCAACTAGCATAACTAGGTATTGGTGACGACGGAAAGCTCCTGTGGCTATACGAATACCTGAATTGATGCACCGAATCTAAAATTTTTAAGTTAGACGATGAAGCTGAAGAAAAATAAACTTCACACAAAAACCATATGACAAACCTTTGACAAGATTAAAGATTTATGAAGCTTCAGTAAAAGATTTCTATCAGCTCCCCAACTGGGTGTGGAGAAAGCACCTTCAAGATGTGTAGAGCTTCTAGGCTATTTGCTTTTATATGTTTGATATGGGGGACCCAACTCAATCTATCTCATCAAAAAAACTAGGCCCTAAGAAGGGTTTGCTTGTTCTACACATGGGATTCTACAGCCATACAAATATAGGTCTGGATCTGGATGCACTCCCCTGATCCGAACAGAAGTGGACAGCAGTAGTCTTGCTTACAGAGATTTTAAAACCCTCGTTTCTCAGCCCAACTTACTATTTTATTTATTGTTAATTGTAGCTTTCTTTCTGCTACAGTCATCCGGGTGGCAGCAAAGGATATTGACAAGTCATCCACAAACAGTGTCTTTAAAACCTCTCTTGGAATGACAGCTGCAACACTGTTTATGGCCAGAGCAAAAAGTGTTACACTGAGAACACTACCCTGGGGAACACCTTCTTCTTGGCACCTTTTCTCTGATAAAATACTGCCAACTTTAACTTTAAAATACCTACCATGTAAAAAGGATTTCACAAATAAAGGTAATTTGCCTCGTAGACCACTATTATGCATAGTCTTCAGAATCCCATGTCTCCAAGCAGTGTCATATGCCTTTTCTATATCAAAAAACACTGTCACATGGTGTTGCTTGGAGGCAAAGGCCTCACAGATAGAGGCTTCAAGTTGCAGTAAGATGTCCAGGGTGGAGTGCATTTTTCGAAAACCACCACTGAGAAGGTGTTATATTGTTGTGCTCTAGATACCACACCAGTCTTACATTTACCATTTTTTCCATCAATTTACACAAACAGCAAGTTAAAGCAATGGGGCGGTAACTTGCTGCACAGAGAGGATCTTTTCCAGGCTTAAGGAATGGTAACATGGTAGCTAATTCCCATATGGTAGGGTAGCTGCTTTCATCCCATATTCTATTGATAATACTTATTATAAAAAGTTTTGTGTTGTCCTTGAAAATGTGTTTAAAACATTTCATAAGGAATCTCATCTGGACCAGGGGCAGTGTTCTTGCTCCTAGATAAAGCAGAGTCAAATTCCCTTTCAGAAAACGGCATATTATATGATTCAGCCTTCTTTGCTGAAAAGTCAAGTACCTGTTGTTCTTCCATCATTCTGAAATTATGTCCTGGGGAACTATCTGATTTCTCAGAGACTCGAGCGAAGTGTTCTGAAAATGTATTACTAACTTCTGTGGCATCAGTGACATGATTATTATTCACTTTAAGTACTGGAGGAGGATTGGGTGTAAATTTACCCTGAATTTTTCTTATTTTCTTCCAAATGCTACAAACTGGTGTTCTGTTGTTAATAGAGGATACATATCCGGCCATGCTTGTCGTCTGGCAGATTTCATGGCTTTTCGAAATCGTGCCCTACACTGTTTGTAAATTATGACATTGTCCAAGGTGCGGTGTCTACGGCACCTGGTCAATGATGTCCTTGTAGCTGGTGTAACAGCCTTAAGTCTTCTGACCACCACGGTACTGGCCGTTCTCCTGAATAGGTCCTTTTGATTCGAGGAATCGAGTGGCAGGAGCCTGCACGTAGTTTAATCGTTCCATTGAGTAGATTCAATGGCATCATCTACACTTGGGTGAAATCCTTTGCATTCCCCTCCAACTCACTCAAATCTTTGAATTTTCTCCAATTTGCTTTCTCTAAACACCATCGTGGTGATCTCGGGATAGGTGGGCCTTCATTGGTGTCGATCACAATTGGAGAATGGTCACTGGTATGCCAGTCATCACTTGTTCTCCAACTAAAATCAACACTGCAGTTGGAGCTACATATTGAAAGGTCGATGCAGGAGACAGTGCCTGTCTGAATGTGGTAATGGGTAGGCTCTCCAGTATTAAGAAGACCTATATCTTCATTTTCTCTTAATGATGCCATCATATTCCCTTTTTGGTTTGATGTTACATCTCCCCACAATGGATGTCTACTGTTGAAGTCACCAAGTAGAAGGAATGGCTCTGGTAGTTGCTGCATCAAATGTATTAAGTTCTCTTGGGAGACATGGCTATTGGGTGGAATGTAAAGGGAACATACAGTATATTGCCTCCTTAAATTAATTCGTACAGCCACAGCTTGAAGTGGAGTATTTAGTTTTACTTTGTAGTGTGGAGCATCTCGACGGATGTAGATGAGGGATCCACCATGATTTCCCACCTCTAAATCTATACCAGGCTGCAGAGACATATTCTGTAAGTCTTAAAGCATTAAAAGTTAATATTAAGGTAGGCTGAGGCATTCTGTTATTATCAACCTTCTTTGAAATCCTGTCAACCTTTATTACACCCTGGTCTTTTAATTCTGTTAAAAGTCTCTCCTCAGAAAAAGCCATCAATTGAGGGGCATAAATCAAGCCCTTGGTGGAGTTCAGGCTAAAGTGGGGAGTGCACTCAACTGAAATTCCCGCAAGGTCCGACAATCCCATCAACTTACTGCTCTCCTCTGGGGATATGCTTTCTACAAGGAGCATATTTCCATTTTGGGCTGTAATTTTTGGCTGTCTGCCACAACATTTTACAATTTCCCTGTGTACTTGAAAAATGTCTATATTGTCACCTTCAAGCTTCAAATTCAGGTATTTATTAAAGGAATTGGGTACAAAGACCCCAGGAGCTATTTCATAATTTTTATCTTTCTTCCTGGCATATGGTTCCAGTGTGACAATACTGGAGCCAGATGCTTTTTGTTGAGATTTCTTGGAGGTATATCTACTCGCATTGCTTTGGGTCGTCATCTGTGTCCGTCTGTCATTCGGTGCAGGGGTACTACCCTGATCATAGGGACCGACCATGATTGATTGAAGTTTGGGTTCCGTGCACAAGTCCTTTGACAAAAGCATAGGGTCGTCAGCCGAAATAGGGGGGGTTGCCATATAACGTGAAAAATATAGTTCATCCAGATATTCCCCATACCCACCATGGAGTCACACTTAGAGGACGGGTCATCCCTTTAATTAGGGTCGTCCTAGGGGTAATTACCAGATATACACCCTATCTCCAGTGCTAAGGCGTCATGATGTCTGTCGAGATCAGACCCAGCACTGAAGATAGGGTTTGACAATAAACTTTCCCCTCGCTCGATCACGTCAGGTACTAGAGTTCTACGGGTAAGGTAGCTTGCCGTCCATCCTCACCCTCCTTCAAATCCCAAGATTTAGCCTCAACCATGTCCAAAACCAAGCCAATAGTCATCATCGTAGAACCCATACCTTATAAGAGGGAGGAAGGCCGAAAGATGAAATGTTTTTAGTAGAAAGAAAAGTTCTGACTAATTTAGTTGGATCAGCAGCTGGGCCCCAAGGACCAGTGAGAAACCAACCCCACCAGGCATCATGCCTCAGCTGCTGAACCCTAAGCCCCCTACCCACGTCAAGGGGTCAGCATCTAGGGGGAAGAGGGAGTCGAAATGGGTCAAGGTTGGGTCAACACGATATCTGTTTTTTCTTGATGGTCTATATGGTATCCAAGTTTTGATACCATCCAGCTCTTCTCTAACTGGGGTGTCTTGGGGATAATCCGTTGCCATGCCAGAAGTCAGAGTGGGGTTTGGTGTATTTTCCATAGAATAATAATATATATTTTCGTCCAGGATGAGGTCCCTGTCACCAGGGAGGCCTAACTGGGGGAGGAACAATATTGTTACATAGTGGTAACTGCTCTGGAATCCTCACCTGGATATACGCCACACCCACAGTACCTTAAGGGTCGTCAGTCCCATGAGATCGGACCCAGCACTGTGGGCATGGCTTGACATAAAAATTTCCCCTCGCTCAACCACGTCAGGTACTTTAGTTTTACGGGTGGAGTGGCATACCGTCCAACTCCACCCTCCAACAAGTTAAAAGAGCAGTCAATTCAATAGTCCAAAATCATGGCAAGGTCGTCAACGAAAGAAGAAGAAGGGAAAGGGGAAAATTTATAAGAGGAATAGTAAAGGAGTTAAAGGTCCCAATGTTCAGTTGGATCCACAGCAGAGAGCATAGGCATAAAAGGGCATATTCTCTCTGCAGTGGATCCCTAAGCCCCCCACCTCGTCAAGGAGTTGGGATCAGGCGGATTTCTTTGAGATAATTTACTATATTTTGAAGTGGGGCATTTTCTCCCAATAGTTCTTCAAGTGGTATGTTATATATGTTGTTGGATCTTCGTTTTCTTTCGAATTTATTGCATTTAGTTAGTAGATGACGGACTGTAACCAGAGTACGACAATGGTCACAGTAAGGGGCCTGTCTTTCCTCGCCTTGCAACATCAACAATTTGTGTGTTAAGTATGTGTCCTATTCTTAATCTTGTTAATATGACATCTTCCCTTCTTTGACATTGTTGTCTATTCCAAGGTTTTACAGATGGTTTAATATGCTTTAATTTATGATTCAATTCTAGCCATTCTTTTTTTCCCATTTTGATTGACAGTATTCATTATTGTTGTTTTAATGTCATTGTAAGGTATTTGTATTTTTTTGATAGACTCCTTTTTTACTGCCTTTTAGGCTTCTTAGATTAGATTAGATTATAAAATTTTGGCAAATAGCCAAGCGCCGGAGCCGAGGGGCCATTCAGCGCATATATATCTTTAAGAATAAAAGTCACTGTCGTACAAACAAATATACACACAACCGATCTAACATACAAATCATTCATTCATAAAAACCAAACAAGAAACCTAAAACAATTAAGAGAAAATTACAATTCATTAAAAAGACCAATATTTTTTTAAAATGTCATAATTTGCTCTGCCTGAGCACCTTCACCTTAAAATATCGCCAAGAGACTTATTTGCCAGCAAAACAAGCTCTACGATTGTTTTCAAAATGAGGGCACTCCACCAAAATATGCACCACAGTCAAATCCCACAGAGCATGTGGAACAGCGAGGAACCTGCCTATCGCTCCACTCATCATTAGATACCCGTGAGTATATTTTAGTGTGGCTAATACGTAATCTAGCTAAAACTATCTCAGACCTTCTATCCATCCGGCTATGAGGCCAAGGATGAACAGAAGGCCTAATCGATTTCAATTTAAGATTATTATCTAAAGTAAGGACCAGTGGGCCTGCCACTAGTCTCTACAATAAAATCGAATGGTACTTTTTAAAATCAGATACAGGGGACGCCCAGTTGGGAAATGTGCCTAAACCTAGTTGCAGCCTTAGCAGCAGCGTCGGCTCGCTCATCCCAACAATTCCAACCAAATGGGACGGAGCCCACCAAACAACCTAACAAAAAATCCTCTTCTATTAACCCTTAAACGCCTACTGGACGTATTTTACGTCGACATTTTTTGTCTCTCGGGTGCCGACTGGACGTATTTTACGTCACATACAAGTTTTTTTAAAAATTCGCGGAAAAATACTTTTAGGCCTACCAGCCGAAAACTCTTGAATCACGACAATCGTTACGCAGGCGCGCGAAGCGCGAATTTCTTTCTTGCCGCACTAAAAAGTATCTGTGACACATCGAAAACAAATTATTTCGTCACTTTGACATAATTTTTTTTAGCCATTTTTAAATTCTCGCCGTTACATGGAGTATTATATATTGAAAATTGTGGCGCATTTTTCATGTAGAATACAACAACAAAATACTCATGATTGTAGCTTTTATCAGTTTTGAGATATTTTCATATAAATAACGATAAGTGCCAAAATTTCAACCTTCGCTCAACTTTGACTCTAACGAAATGGTCAAAAAACGCAATTGTAAGCTAAAACTCTTATATTTTAGTAATATTTCAATCATTTACCTTAATTTTGCAACTAATTTGGAAGTCTCTAGCACAATATTTCGATTTTAGTGAATTTATGAAAAACTTTTTCCTTACGTCCGCGGGGGGGGCGGTAAACTCTTCCGAAAAAAATCATACATGTGTTGATTGGTGGGTAATGTTTGCACCATTTTAAATTAGCCGTTACATAAAGTTTATATATGAAAATGTGCGCAATTTGATGCACAATACAATTAAAAACAACCCATGGTTGTAGCTTTTATCAGTTTTGAAATATTTTCATATAAAAAAGATAAGTGACAAATTTTCAACCTTCGGTCAACTTTGACTCTACCAAAAATGGTCGAAAAACACAATTGTAAGCTAAAACGCTTATAGTTCTAGTTTATATTCAAGCATTTACCTTCATTTCGCAACAAATTGGAAGTATCTAGTACAATATTTCGATTTATGGTGAATTTATGAAAAAAAATGACATTTTCTGTACGTCCGCCGCGGTAACTCTTCGAAAAAAATCATACATGCGATTGTGGTAATGTTTGCACCATTTTTTAAAAATAGCCGTTACATAAAGTTTTATATATGAAAATGTGCGCAATTTCATGGCAGAATACAACAATAAATTAATTGAAGGTTGTAGCTTTTCTCATTTTGAAATATTTGCATATAAATCACGATAAATAGAAAAAAAAACCACACGTCGGTCAAATTTGACTCTACCGAAATGGTCGAAAAATGCAATTGTAAGCTAAAACTCTTACAGTCTAGTAATATTCAGTCATTTATCTTCATCTTGAAACAAATTCGAAGTCTCTAGCACAATATTTAAATTTATGGTGAATTTAAAAAAAAAAAAACTTTCCTTCCACCGCGCGCGGATTCTCCGCCACAAAATCTCCGAAATGTATTCGTCCCATTCTCGGAATATTTGCTCCGTTTCATATTAGGCATTTCATAGTTTTATATACAAAAATGTGCGCAATTTCATGTAGAATAAAACGAAAAATATTTGAAAGTTGTAGCTTTTCTTATTTCTGAAATAATTGCATATAAAAAAATATATATAAAACAAATTCGACATTCGGTCAACTTTAACTCGTCAGATATGGTCGAAAACTGCATTTGTAAGCTAATATTCTTATAGTATAGTAATATTCAATCATTTGTCTTCATTTTGAAAGAAATTGGAAGTCTCTAGGACAATATTTAGAATTATGGTGAGTTTTTGAAAAAAATATTTGGTTACGTCCGCAAGTTACGAATTCATGCACTATTTTGTGATAATATTTTCTCTGTGTTGCTTTTATCGTTTTACAATGTGTTATATACCAAAATGATCGCAATTTAGTGTACATTACAACGAAAAAAAACGTAACTTGTTACCTTTAACCGTTTGCGCACAGCGCGATTGAATACAATTATATATGAAATTTCGTTTTTTTTGCGCTATCATATATCGCATTATTTATATATGATAATTATAATTATTTTCATTTTATCTAATGGTTGCATACTAAACTTCAGGCAATGACAAAAAAGGAGCCAAAAATGAACTCTAGTCTTGAAAACTAAAAAACAAGCGCGCTGTGATTTTTTGAAAAAAAAATATTTTTTCCGCTTCCGCGCTCATCTGAAACACCTCCGGCACAGGCGGGAGACATTTTTTTTTTTACCGCTTCGGCGTTTAAGGGTTAATTAAAAGATAAAACCAATCTTGTACTTCTTGCACTAAAAGGGTGGTCAAGAGACTAGGCTTTTTTAGAGAAAATAAAACACTCAAAGAGTCGGTAAAAAATGGTAAAAAACCTTGTTAGTACAAGAACTATAAAAAAAATATATTTAAGAGCAGTCAAAACTGCAGCAGTTCAGCTGTAAAAACAGAAGAATTACAAGGAAGCTTCTTTTTAATGATATTACCACTAGTCACTACAGACAAAAAAGCAACCCAACACCATCAGAACCTTCGAGCCATCAGTTAATATATATGATGAGAAATCACAATGTTCGGAAGCATGATCCAAGAAACTTGCCCTCAACTGATCACCAGAACTGTGCTCCTGCTGTCCCTAATTGGGCAGATTTCAAAGGGCCATGGTCTATTCCAAGGAGGAAACTTTGAGGGGCGAAATTTCAGCTACTGCATGGGGGAAAGTAATCCCAAACCTCCCTGGCAGAGCTTTGCTAGTTGGGACCTCAAGCGGCTTTGGTCAGTCTCGGTTCTATTTTGGGCCCTCTCAGTCAGTTGGTTCTCTAACGTACGTTACTAGTTAGGGGTTTAGCTTTTGACGTAAGTATTCTTGAATATGAACTCCTCAAGCCCTCTTTCCTCCTGCGGAATAAAATAGGGGGTTGGGGTAAAACCCGACTCAACACATAGGCTTTCTACTGGTGAAGTTGCTATAGGCTCCCGCTACCAAAATACGTAAAGCCATTAGTTATGGACAACATCTAATTTCTGCAGTGTTAGTCTTAGCACGCACAACCATAAAACTTGGCAAACCATAATCAATTTTGCTTAGGCATAAATAAAACCTCGGTACATCCTCAAAAGGGTGTGATTCGATCTGCCCCCCAGTTAAAATTAGACACCAACTTTCCAAGAATATTAAGACGAAGCTTACACGTACATACAACTCAATTAACATGTTGAGTAAAAGTTAAAGTTTAATTTCTTATCAAATGTAACACCTAAGATACCAATGCTATCTTCAAATTAAGGTTAAAATCCCACGAATCGTTCAAAACAAAAAGCAGGTAGGGCGGATCTCTTCCAACTTCTTCTTAATCGACAAAATCGTATAGCTTGGTTTTTTCTGGGTCGAAAATTTGAAACCCCTTTATTTATTGATTTAAAAATAAAGTCGGTTTTTACCAGACCACTGAGATGATTTTCAGCTCTTCCTAGGGCTGGGCGCCCGAAGGATTAGATAAAATGCCAGGTCTAGGCCCTCCTTAATGGCCAGGAACTGGGACCAAATAGGTCAATTCAGGCTGGATAAATAAAAAAAATTGCAAAAACAAAGCCAAACAACGCTTTGTCATACTAGAACACACACACAATAAATACATTTAACTCCATGTTACCCTTACATACATACTAAAACCGGGATATTAAACTTCGGCGAAATTAAGTTTTTAAATTTTTTTAATTTTGTTTTAAAATTCACTAAAAAAAAAAACAAACACTTATATTTTATCAATTAAATTGCAGTTCTTCAGAAAAGTCAAAATTGGAAAACTACTGAAAACTGTAAAAAGATTCTGTCAAAATTTCTTTATTTTTTGTTTTTATTTCCAAAAGTTGACAGGTCTCTGCTGGGTCATAACTTTGGGACACTCGGCGCAAGGACATGTATAGACTGTTACCCAACTCCTTGCACTCTGAAACACTGGAGCAGGGTCGCTGTGGGTTCGCTCATCAAGTGCCGCTGTCCCGTGTGTCAGACGGAGTGTGGCCTATACGGAGGCATTGTCAGGATTACTTGAGCATTGTCTCTACTCTTTGATATGCTGAAACTCCATTTGTTAAGTTAACTCCTGTTTTATTTGTTTATTTATTATTTTCAAGGCTCTTCAGCCCTAACGTTTTTCTTGCCAATTTATTTACAATTATTTTTTGGCTTTTATATATCTTTATATAATCACTGGGGGGTTGGGGATGTTTTGGATGTTGTACATTTGCTTTTATCAATTTGGACTGCTTCTTTAGTGCTTTATCAAGCCTCTTCATTTCCTCTTATCCCCACATGAAGCAGGGATCCAAACATATTTCAATATTTTTATGCCATTTTTATATAATTTGTGGAGTTCAAATTGAATTTGCTGTACAATATTGATTTTTTGGGATTGGTAATTTGCTGAAGAGCTTCTATGGCACTTCTCGAGCTCACTAAAAAATCACAAAAATTATTAATTGAAGTTTGCTTTAATTTTTAATTTGATAGCTACTTTAAATTGCACACAACTCTGCTCGTGAAGAACTGAAGGCATGATTGGGTAAAGAAAATTGAATAGGTTTTGTTCTTGCGATATAGCTCGGCAATCCTCCACGCCATGTTTTGCGATTTGGGACCCGGTCGGTATTAATCTTGCATAATCGTGAACTTTTTTGGTCTTATATGTTCTAATGGTTTTTTGTTTATGGTGTTCTGGGGTAATACCGGAACTTTTTGAATAAAAGTTCAAGTTTGAAGGAGTGTAAGTTCTTTACTTTAATCATAGTCCAATGGGGTGGTGGTAAACTTTACTATTCGGAGGTACTTGTTATATTTATATTTAATGACTCGAACAGTCTATTAGTTCTAATTGGGAAAGGTGTAGTGAATGATTGTTTATGAAAGGAACATCCCTTAAACTCAAATAGACTTTTTAGTTGGTGAAAAAATCACTTGCCTGGATTCTTAATAAGCGCTTTTCATGGTTATGAATTCTCTATGGAGGATAGTGGCAGTTCGCCGCATTCAAACTTGTACAGAGGAGACCGTCAGGTGAGGATCTAAATGCTCCTGGTGCATAGTTCTTAGGCCTTCGTTTGTGGAATTGGGTCTAATATTTTCAGTGCTGCTTCTTGAAGCTGACCCCATATATTTCACTTCCATAAATTTTTTTTTTTCCGGGATAATCAGATAGCAACTGTTGCTTTTATAAAGTATAGTAAGGAGTTATGTCTATCAGCTCCCCAATTTGTTGTGAGAAAGATTTTTAATTAGGTTTAATGCTTTTCTTTTGCATTTCGATTTTGTATGTAAGTTATATGTGCTTTTCCAGTTGAGGTGGGTGCACCAAATATTTAAACCATAAAAAACTTTGCAGTTTGGCTAATTGGTATATTATGGTTGTTTCTCATTTTAAATTCTGGCTTCTTTCAACCTTTTTTATTTCCAAATTTTACTTTGTTATAAAAAATGACGACTTGGGTTTTTTCTATGGAAAATCTAAATCCTACTGATGAGGCCAAGTTCATCTATTTTTATTATAGTTTTTATTAATTAATTCTTTCTGCATGTTTTTATGCGTGATGCTGTGTAATATATTGCCAAAATCATCCCATTATACAAATTACTCTTAATTCCAACCGGTAGCATGGTTACTGATGTTGTTAAATTGCCAATGTGAACAAAGTACCACTAAGGACCGCTACCATTGGTGGTACTTCCATTTCAAGTGGAAATATTTTGGAAAAAAAACATTATCTATTTCTCACCTGAAAAGTGCTTTGGTCAGGTTCATGTAAAGTTTTTAATAAATTTAGGAAAGATGGTGCCGCGGATGTTATTATTATGTAAAGATTTTAATAGTTGGCAATACCATCCATTGTAGTCGTCGTCTGCCTTTTGGAATGTTTTTTTGTCCTCAAAAAAGACAGCTCATTGTTAATTTTTTTGTTTCTTTTGAAATCCTTCTAACGTTATATGGTTTCCTCCAAAACTACACAGAGAATCTAACTGTAGACCTATTAGGTTGTGAACCAAACTGTGTAGGACTTAAAAATTTTGTTTCTGGGAGGCTCAGCCGTTTTTTTTTTTGTCGGCTCCGTGAAAAGGTGTCCTCTTTAGCCACTATTTCTAGTAAAATATTGCTATGATACCAGAGAAAAACTGCTAAATTGGAACATAGTCAGGAAGTCTTCTGGAGTCGCTCAACCTAAATAAAAAGGTGTCGGTATTAGAACTGGGGCGATGTGTTAAACACTACCACAAGCAAACCCACCTCCAATTAGCCCTTTTCCCTCATCAAAAGACCCTGGAAAAACGGGGAAGCCGACCTATAGGTCCACACCCAGCTACCCTCGTTGAAGGGGACTGCGGCCATCATTTCTTATCGATAGCCTCATCCCAGCGTTGCACGCTTTTTTTATAGCTATCTGTTTTTTATTTTATTGGTTTTCTTTTATTCTTTTTCGTTATGGATCGTCAATCTGGCCTCTTCACCCAAGTTAAGTTACTGGGTTCGCCCTTTTTTCCCCCCCCCGGTATTTGTGGGGTAGTGATTTTGCCTTTCGTTTTGCCTTTAATTTAGGATTTTGGTTTAGGGTTCGTCTCCTCCCGTAGCGAGGCGGTTAGCGAGCCGCCATTTACGCCTCGTTCCCTTGGTTTTGTACCAATTTCGGAGCGGGCTTCTTTCCAGTACCTATAATATTTATATTTATATACTCAGTAACCTTATGATATTTCAGTATATATTTTCAGTATAATTTGTTATTATGTCTTGGGTGGCAGTTACCTTTGTCGATCTTGTTTGAAATCTACGTTTATTATTTTCTTGATTTCCTGTTTTTCCAAGGGGTTCGGCGTTCGTGCCACGTTTCTTTGTTTTCGTGCTTGCGATGTTTGTATTCTACCGTTCCCCCCTCCCCCCTTTTATTTTAGTTTAGGTTTGGAATTTTCCATTCAAGGAATTCCCCATTTTTCTTTTCGTCAGCTTACCGTTTGTTTTCGTTTTGTCGGTAAGCAAGTAATTTTTCCTTGTTGCGCCCACTCTCATCGAGTGGCCTCCATTGCGTTTTATATTTTTTCGCCCCTTATTTTCATAACCCCTGTTAAAGCATGTTTTTCCCTTAGCTTTAAGTAATTGATTTTATTTGTCTATGTATATTCGGGTGTTCGGTCGGCAGCTAGCCTTCATATGCTTTGCCTGCGTTTTCCTCGTGATCCTTTATTCGCTGGGGAATCGCTGGTTTCACGTGATCGTCCCCCTTCAGCCTCCCTCCCCCGCCCCTCTATCGTGGGACTCCCCGTAGTTGGGGTGCCGCTCTCGTTGTTTGTGTTTTTGGGCGCTGACGGCCGGTCCCACCAGCGGAGGGGGAGGTGTAGTGGTCTCCCCAGGACCTTGGGTCTGGGGAGTGTCGCTTCTTAGCCGACCGCCCCCGGAGTTGTTAGGTACGCACTGCGTTTCATGCCTCGGCTTCCGTGGATTGTTGCGCTCTGCTTCTTTCACTCCCCGGAGCTTACATCCACCCGCCTAAAAACATTCCCTCTCTCCGCATAAGGCGGGTTTAGATTCCGGCCTCTCCCGGAGTCATTGAGGGTTTATGTTACGGAAGTTACTCTTCCGTAGGCGGAGATAGTATATTTGTTATTTTAGTTTTTATTATTATCATTATTTTTATCTTTATTTTTATTTTTATTTCTTGCCACGGAACTTGCGAGTTCATGTGGCCGTCCCGGTTACTTCGTGTACCCCCCTCTCCGGGTCATACAGCTCCGGGTGTACAACTCCGGGTGGTTTTTTTCCTTACACAGTCCCCGGGACGTTAACATATGAATATATATATGTACCCTTTCTTTATTTATAGCCCGGAATGCTCCGGCAGAACACAAATAAAAAAAAAAAAATAATAATAATAAATAAATAAAACAAAAGAAAAGAATATATTCCATTATCCTATTAAGTGTGTGCAATTGTTCTTATATATTATTGCACTTACAGGCCTCTCAGTGTCTGGTTGCCGGCTGTAGTGCTGCTCTGCAAGATCCGTGCGGCCATGGACGTTTGTCGGGGCCACGCCCCCCTGTGCAGTGCTGCTTCCTGATTCCGTGGTCTCGGCATCATGAAAACTGTTTTGCCTGCTACGACTTTGGTACATCAGGCTACCTCTTCGGTAAGTTACCGCACTGCTGGTTCTATGTTTATTGTAAAAAAAAAAAAAAAAAAAAAAAAAAAAAAAAAAAAAAAACCAACCTATTGAAATGAGATAAAATAAATGATCAATTAAAATTTCTTTAAATTAAATTACATTGTTTAATCAATAATTATAGAATAATGTTCAAAAGGAATTTACTTGGTATTGACACATTCCTTGCATTACAGGCTGAGCAGTCTATAAGGATGCTGCACTCTCCGCCCTCAAGATCTGGGTGGAGGGTTTGGACGGAACGTAGGGAAGGCTAAGCCGTATATTCTGTCCCGAGATATGGCGACTGCTTTTCTTCCCAGCCGGAAAATCTGCCGGATACGTCGATCCAAAAGTAGCGGCACCGATTATCAATCAATCCAAGACTCAGTTATTGAACAGCAAGAGCGGAATGGCCGGACCTTGGACTAGAGGAAGTCTCACTTGAAGTGGTTGAGGATTTGCCCGTTACACTAGGCACGGGTACAGGTAACAGTGTTAATGAGGCTAGCTTAGTTAGTCACCGGGATCTTTCCTTGAGTGACTCTGATTCTTCCTCTCCTTCTACTTCCAATTCCTTCATGGGTTTCACAGGAGGTTTGCCCCCTCCCAGGTTGCACTCCTTCTCTGTGATTCCTAAACTAAAGAAAAAACCTGCGGGTAAAACCTTGCTTAAAAAAGGCAGATCAGAGACAATGCCAAGGTCCTGGGCAGTCACCAGAGGTTCATACACATATTAAAACTAAAATAAAGTCACTTTCCAAACCTTCAATCCCAAGGTCTCAAGGAGGGAATTCTTCCTATTGCCCTACCAGTCCCATTCCATTAACTTCTAGGGACCGGATTACCATCATAAGGTACCGGAAGAGGGACAGGGATGATTCTCCTTCCGTTGACCAAGACCAGTTCCAACACAAATATTCTAAATCAGGTCAGTAGCCTTGGTAGCTTACTCAGCTCAGTTGCAGCAAGGTTTGAAGAAGTGTTTAGCAGGTTTAAGGTGCCTCCAGGACTCCCTGATTGCATGTCTCAGACAGGGAGTCGGCAGTTTTGGCCCCTTCTAGTAGCTTGATGCAAGCTCAGAGCATGCCTGATGGGTCCACGCTCCCTCCTTTCCACCCGGTAATCCCTGGAGGGTGGCTAACTTCGCTCCCTTTGTCAATGGGATGTTGACTATAGAAGGTTGCGGCACACGTAGGCTCGAGGATTTCGAGTTTTTCCCCGAAGGCTTACAGCCTCCTTTATAAGGCTATGTTAGGCTTACGGAGGCAGCTCTGGTTAGAGAGGATAAGGTCCCCAAGGAGACTGTTATCCTTTCTAGAGATCAGGCTCAGCAAACATGGATACGGAGCCTAGAAGAGTGGGACTGCTCAAATACTAGAGTAACAGCTTTTAAAAGTCCTTTCACCATGTTTACAACTGATGTCGGGAACCCCTTACCTTTTACATCAAAGGTAGCAGAACTTACACTCCAGGCAGTGACTCGAGAAGAGCCCATGCCCAGCTTAGGGAGACAGATCCCACATCGTTTACTACTCCCAGGTAGGGAGGATTTTGTGGGAGGATTTGCCAGCTACGTTCTCGGTAGGCAAGCTGAAGCCAGATTGTGCAATCACCTTGTTTAGTGAACGCCTTCCTAGCTGTCAGACGCATTGATCCAAGCCGAATTTGACGCTAAGACACGTCTCGCAAGGTCTCTTAACTCCCTAGTGATACAGAGACGGCGGCTCGGGAGTACGCTCAGGAGCTGCTGTTTAAGGTCATTGCGAAGTCGTTACTTTTAAGCATGCAATGTGACTTGTACGACTTTGCGATTGCTAGGAGAAATTGCAGGAAGCATGTTCTGTCTGAGGCTACGATCAGGCACGAACCCAACAAGCTTCTAGCTTCCTCACTCAGGGGTGCAGATCTCTTCCAGCTTCAGCAGTAACCGAGGTTCAGAGCGGAGGCATCACGTCTTAACCAAAACATCAGGTTGCGTTGGGATCCCTTTCAAAAGGAAATCAGAGTCTTCTTCCTCCAGTTTTTTAGGGCTAGGAAGAGGCAAAGGAAGTTCCTACCTTTCCAAGTCCCGCAACAGCATCCTGTGCTACAAGCTGTTCCAATTCAACAGGTATCCCAGCCTTCGACTTCTAAGGCTCAGCCTCAGCAACAGCATCAATTATTTGTCTTCCTTTCACCCGCCGTCTAACCAACAGGCCTCCTCACAGTATTCATGTCACCCGCGCTTTTAACCCGGTCTATGAGAGTCGGGCATTTCACCCCTTTACCAGAGTTGCTAGGGGTGGCAGGGCTAGAGGATCCTTTCGCCAGCGCGGAGGAGCCAGAGCCCAAGGGTGCGAACTAGAGGTGCAAGGTCAGGCAGAGGATCCCGGCCTTCATCATCTCAATGAAGTTTCTCAGGTAGGAGGCAGGCTGTACCTCTTTCGTCATCGTTGGGGGTTCAGCAGTTGGGCAAAAAGCATAGTATCCAGAGCCTAGGCTGGAGTTGGATCAAAGGTCCTCCTCCACCCATCACCTTCTATCAGGAACCAACGCAGGAATTGATGGATTACTCCAAGGACCTTCTCCAGAAGGGAGCAATCTCCAGGACGAAGAACTTGAAATTTCAGGGTCGTCTATTCAGCGTCCCAAAGAAAGGGACCGACAAAAGAAGGGTGATCTTAGACTTGTCCCGTCTAAACTTGTACATTCGTTGCGACAAGTTCAAAATGCCTGACCATCTCTCAGGTGGAGGACCTTACTTCCCCGTGGGGCCGTCACCACCTCTATAGATCTTACAGACGCCTACTATCATGTCCCGAGAGCTTGGCACTTCCGACCATTTCCTCGGCTTCAAACTAGGGAAAGAAGCCTACTCCTTCAAAGTAATGCCCTTCGGGCTAAATATAGCACCAAGAGTTTTCACGAAACTGGCGGGAGGCAGTAGTGCAGGAGCTAAGATCCCAGGGTATATTGGTGGTGGCGTACCTAGACGATTGGCTAATCTGGGAGATGGACAAAGGCAAATGTATGAAAGCCACGGACAAGGTATGTCTTTCCTGGAATATTTTAGGGTTCAAGATCAACAGGACCAAGTCCCGGTTGACTCCGGAGTCCAAGTTCCAGTGGCTAGGGATTCATTGGGACTTGGATTCTCACACTCTTTCCATTCCAGCAGGAAAGAGAAAGGAGATTGCCAAGGCAACAAGACAATTCTTAAAGTGCAAAGAGACTTCGAGAAGGAATCAGAGAGGATCCTAGGCTCGCTCCAGTTTGCCTCAGTCACGGACGTTCTGTTGAAAGCCAAGCTCAAGGACGTCATCGAGTTTGGCGTTCGAAGGCAAATGCCAAGTGTCGGGACAAGTTCGCCCGATACCTCTGATCTCATAAAACGCCTGCGCCCATGGACAAAGGCCGCCAACCTAGCCAAGGAGTTACCGTTGCAGTTTCCTCCCCCGTCCCTAGTGGTGCATACGGACGCATCGCTGACAGTTGGGGAGGTTATTCACAGCACGAGAAGGTTCAGGGAACTTGGTCACCTCACTTCCAAACACTTCACATCACATTCTGGAAGCTATGGCAGTGTTTCTGACTTTAAAAAAGCTCCGTCCTCCAAAGAAGACTCATATCAGGTTGGTCCTCGACAGTGCAGTAGTAGTACACTGGTATAAACAGAGGTGGTTCAAAGTCAAGGTCATGTGAACCACGTGATGATAGCAATCTTTTCTCTAGCAGCCAAGAACACCTGGCATCTGTCGGCTACTCACCTGGCAGGAGTCCACAATGTAGTGGCAGACGCCCTGTCTCGGTCGTCCCTCTGGAATCAGAATGGTCGCTGGACCAAGAATCCTTCGAGAGGGTTTGCCAAAGAGTACCAGGTCTAGAAGTAGATCTGTTTGCCACAGAGGCAAACCCAAACCACAAGCTGCCTTGTTACGTAGCCCCCAATCTGGGCCCTCTGGCATACGCTACGGACGCCCTGAGCATAGATTGGAACCATGGACGAAGATCTATTTATTCCCTCCAGTGAACCTTCTCCTGAAGGTGCTGCACAGTTGAGATCCTTCGAAGGTCAGGTGGCTCTCATAGCCCCTCACTGGCCAAGAGCAACTGGTTTCCCCTTCTCCTGGAACTAGGTCTTCGCCCTCACCCTCTCCCGGACTTGAGACTATCGCAACAAGTTCAAACGAGGACTGTGTTCGATTCCTCAGGTCTTCACAAAACCCTAACTTTATGGATTTCATGAAGTTTGCAGGTAAGAGAGTAGGCGACATTGATCCACAGAACATGTTGTTCTTGGAGTCAGACAAGAGAGAGTCTACGCTTCGCCAGTATGACTCAGCAGTTAAGAAATTGTCTTCGTTCCTCAGGGAATCAAATATCAAAGTAATGACATTGAACGTGGCCATACCTTCTTCAGGTCTTTGTTTGAACAAGGCTTGGCAGCTGCAACAATAACAACCACTAAGTCCAGCTCTGAAAAGATTTTTCTTCTCGGGTTTGGTATCAATCTAACCGAGTCTTATTTCACCTCTATCCCAAGGGCATGTGCACGTTCTACGGCCCGTTCACAGACCGTCGTCAGTTGTCATGGTTTTCTTAATGATGTTCTTAGGTTAGCCTCGAAACAGACAACTTCAAATGTGATTACCAAACCATTTTGCGTAAAACTCTGTTCTTATTGAGTCTAGCTTCAGGTGCCAGAATATCAGAGCTGTCATCTTTATCTAGAGATGAAGCGCATATTGAGTTCCTTTCCTCGGGGGACGTGTTGCTTTCGCCAAATAAGCAATTTTCTAGCTAAGAATGAAGACCCCTTGATGAGGTGGTCTCCATGGATGATTGTCCCGCTTCCGCAGGATCCATCGTTATGTCCTGTTAAAACTCTTAAGGACTATTTATCTAGGACGTCTACCTATTCCGAAGGCCCCCTTTTCATTAGAAAAGATGGTGGTACACTATCTCTAAAAGGCATTAGGCAGCAGATTTTTATATTTTATCAAGAAAGCCAGCCCAGGGTCATTCCCCAAGGTGCATGACATTTGGGCAATAGCAACTTCTGTTAACTTCTTCAAATATATGGACTTTGATGATCTGAAGAAGTATACTGGTTGGAAGTCCCCCTTGGTTTTCAAAAAGCACTACCTTAAGTCTTTAGAGGATCTTAAATATCATGCAATAGCTGCAGGAAGGCCAGTGTCTCCTACTGCTACATCATTATAGTACCGTCCTTGTGTCATATGAATC
The DNA here is from genome assembly GCF_015104395.2 of Macrobrachium nipponense. Lineage (NCBI taxonomy): Eukaryota > Metazoa > Arthropoda > Malacostraca > Decapoda > Palaemonidae > Macrobrachium > Macrobrachium nipponense. The sequence continues at coordinate 101,170,686 of NC_087200.1, read as the reverse complement.
TTTTCAATTATGCCAGCCTCATTAACATTTTACCTACCTCAGCAAATGCCTTAGCTATTAGAATAAGTGTATAATCGTGTATAGTTTTACGTACATACAAATTATCTGTAATTATTTTATTATGTATGTGACTTGTTGCAAATGTTGCCACATGTTTTGGCTATATAGTATATTTTGTAAATAAATTGTATTTTTTTCCAATTCTAAACTATTTTATTATTTCCTTTGGTTTCATTAATATGATTTTTCCTTTCAGGATAGTATAGCTTGGTGTTTCTCTGGTACAATTTCACGGAGCGACACGGCTGAGCCCAGAAAAGGGATTTTGACGTAGGAAAAATCTATTTTTTCTGGGCGAGGGGAAGCCGTGTCGCCCAGTGAAATCCCCCCCTTTTTTTTTCCTTTTTTCCCCCCCTTGCTGTGCACCAAGCTTCTTTGCTATCGATAAGTATGACGCCGCAGTCCCCTTCAACAGGGTAGCTGGTTGGTTGGTTGGTTTTATAAAGTTTAGGTGTAACACCAAGCACTGGGGCAGCAAAGGCCATTCAGGGCTTACTGTATAACTATGAAATTATAAGACGTGTTATATCATATAAAGCAGGTTTATTTCTTTGAGATAATTTACTATATTTTGAAGTGGGGCATTTTCTCCCAATAGTTCTTCAAGTGGGATATTATATATGTTATTGGATCTTCGTTTTCTTTCGAATTTTTTGCATTCAGTTAGCAGATGACGGACTGTGACCAGAGTACGACAATGGTCACAGTAAGGGGCCTGTCTTTCCTCGCCTTGCAACATCAAGTATTTGTGTGTCAAGTATGTATGTCCTATTCTTAATCTTGTTAATATGATATCTTCCCTTCTTTGACATTGTTGTCTATTCCAAGGTTTTACAGATGATTTAATATGCTTTAATTTATGATTCAATTCTAGCCATTCTTTTTCCCATTTTGATTGACAGTATTCATTTATTGTTGTTTTAATGTCATTGTAAGGTATTTGTATTTTTTGATAGACTCCTTTTTTACTGCCTTTTTGGCTTCTTTATCCACCTCTTCATTACCCTTTATGCCCACATGGGAAGGGACCCAACAGAGTTTTATATTTATAGATTTCCGTTTTACTATTATATCTATCCACTCTCTTATTTCTTCAATTACGGGATGAGAAACTGTGTATTGTCTTAGCGCTTCTAAAGCACTGTAAGAATCCGTGTATATTACAAAGGTATCGTTTGCCTTTCCCACCATAAAGGTATATTTTATAGCCTCTAATATAGCATTAATCTCTGCAGTGAATATCGAGCATATTTTTGGAATTTTTTCCCTTATTTTTATATTTTTTGTTACTACAGCATAGCCTACACCCTCCTTCGACTTGGAGCCATCTGTATAAATACTTATATCCCGTTTATTGTTTTTCCTGGTGTGACAGAAATTCACTCTTCAATTGTGCATCTGTTACCTTCTTATCAAATGATTTCTCACAGATTTCTATTTAGCATGTCTCCCACGGAGGTATTTTAGAAGTTGTTATTTTTGATATGTCTACTTGTTCCTAGTTTTAGATGTTCTATATCAGGTTTTAATCTATTCTCCAATGGTTTAGAGGCTCTTGGTTTGTCGTCATAATTATTTGTTATGTTCTTCATATATTTGGTGTTTGGATTATCATTAAGGTTATTTATTTTAGCTATGTATTTTATCCCATTTCTTCTCTTCGTACTTTCAGGGGATCTATTCCTGCTTCTACATACAGACTTTCCACGGGGGAAGTTCTGTAGGCTCCAGTGCATAGTCTAATACCCATGTTATGTCTGACATCCAGTTTTGTTAATAAGGTTTTAGAAGCACTACCATATACTTGACATGCATAATCAAGTTTACTTAGACAAAGAGCCTTATATACCTTTTATCAGAGAGGTTCTATCAGCAACCCCACTCATTATGCGCAATTACTTTTATTATATTTAAGGATTTTCTTACTTTTATCGCCAGTTGTTCTATATGTTCTTTATATGTAAGTTTTTTATCAAGTATTACACCGAGGAATTTTATCTCATCATCATATTCAATTATATCATTATTTACAAATAAAGGTAGGAATTAATTCCTGTTTTCTTGATCTTGTAAATCTGACAGCTTTTGTTTTTGTTTTTTGCGGAGAAAATTTAAAAACCCTTGTTATCGGCCCATTTTTTTACCCTATTTATGGCTGTTGCAATATGTTGCTTATGTCCAGCGCTTTTTCACCAACTACTATATATGACGAAGTCATCTACAAATAGGGATCCTTGGACTCCTGGCGGGATCATTTCAATTATTCTCATTTATTGCTATTGCAAACACGACCACGCTTAGTACACTACCTTGGGGGGATTCCTTCCTCCTGGATAAATGAATCAGAGATTTCTGCCCCCACTTTCACTTTTATATATCTTTCAGATAGGAATTCCTTAATACAATTCCATATATAAATTGCCTCCTATTCCCCATTCTATCAATTTTTTTAAAATCCCTCCCCTCCAGGTGGTATCATATGCCTTCTCTAAATCAAAAAATACTCCTATTGTTTGTTTTTTTACCAACCATTGCATTTTGTATCTCTCTTGTAATCATTAAGAGGGGATCTATGGTACTTTTATTTTTCCTGAATCCAAACTGTCTGTTTGACAATAGCTGTTTATTTTCTAATACCCATATTAGTCTGTTATTCACCATTTTTTTCAAATATCTTACTTAGACAACTAGTAAGGGCTATTGGCCTATAGCTGCTTGGTGACTCTGGGTCTTTCCTGGTTTTAAGCCTGGTATGATTAAAGATTCTTTCCAGGTTTTAGGTATGCTGTGAGAGTGCCATAATTCATTTAAAATTTCTAATAAAAAGGTTTTGCTTTCTTCTGGTAGGTTTTTTTATCATTTCATATCTAATGTTGTCTTCCCCTGGGAGCTGTTGGACTTGCAAGTTTCAGACATTTTCCAGTTCTTCCATGGTGAAAGGAAGATTATAGATTTCCTGATTATTAGATTTTATTGGTATTGGGACATAATTTTTGATTTTTAATTGGAATTTCTTTGTATAATTCGAGATACTAGATGTTTTGGCGAAACATTTTCCCAATTCATTTGCGACTACTTTGGGATTTGAAATATATTTGTTTTCTACTTTTAATGTAGGTAATGGTTTCTGGCCGATATCTACCCTGCAGTTTATTTATTTTCTTCCAGATTTCTTTGTCTTGGAGTTTTAGAATTTATATTATTAATATATTTTTTCCATGATTTTTCTTTTGGCTATCTTGAATATTCTTTTCTGCTTTGCTTTAGCTCTCAAATATGCAATTCTATTGGCATCAACATTTATGTCTCAGATATCTTCTAAAGCATGTTCTCGTAATCTTCCTTGCTGCTTTACATTCTTCATTCCACCAGGGTACCAGTGGTCTAGTCGGATTGCCTGAGGTAACTGGAATAGTTTCATTTGCTTTATCATCTACTGTTTTTACTAGATTTTCATAAGCATCTATTGTGGTTTGTAAAGTCAGATAGTTTTTTGTTAATCACCGTTTTCTCTTTATATAAATTCCAATTTGCTTCTTCCATTTTCCTCTTCGGTATATATGTTATATTAGAATTATTTTTTAGCTCAATTTGTATTGGCCAGTGGTCACTCCAAATAAATTATTATTTACTTTCCAACTGAAATCTGTTGGCAATTGTCTGGGGAAACATAAAGTGATGTCTATTGCCAGAGGTTGCTATTATGATAAACATCAAATCTTGTTGGAGAACCATCATTTAAAATAATCAAATTTTTGTTATCTATAAAATCTAGGACAGTGTTTCCTCTCCTGTCATATGAATGTACTTCCCCACATGGGATGTTTGGCGTTGAAGCCACCTACTAATAAGTAAGGTTTTGGTAATTTGTTCTATTAGATTTTCTAAGTCTTCCACTTGTAATGGTCTATTATTTCCAAGATGATCTATTAAGCGACTTTCTAACGACGGTTCCATATATATTGAGCATATTGTTTATTTTTTTTTCTAGGAATACTTGAACTGCACATGCCTGTATTACCGAGTTAATCCTAACAGGTTGGCATTTGATTGAAGAATGCGTTATGATTGCAGTTCCTCCTTGGCTGTTGTCATTTAAAATTTGTGTGATTTCCACACACTTATAATTTATGCCAGCATTGAGAACATTGTTACCTATTTTAGTTTCCTGTAAGCAAATAATATTTGCATTACATTCTCTAATTAGTGATTTTAAGTTTTCATTATTTGATACGTATCCTCTGATATTCCACTGTAAAATAGACATTTTAAGAAGGTTTAGGGTTTTGTTTTAGTATCTTTATTTGTTTTCCTGACTTTGAATTTTATGAAGTTTGTATAATTTTGCTGTACTTTGTTCTTCTTTTGGTGGGTGATGTATTTCTGCTATTGTTTTCTTTATTGGCTGAAGAGTCTCAGATGTTCTTTTTATTAGAGGTGCATTTAAATGGCTTTTGCTCTTGGGTTCTATTTCAATACTTTCTTCAATTTTATCTGATGTTTTAACTTTCTCTTTTATTTTGTTTCGGTTTTCTTTTCTTTTTTTCATTTTTTGTTTGCAAGCAATTTTTCGTTGACTTTGTCTTCTCGGTATTCATTTTTATCCATATAGATTTTGGGTCTTACTGATTGTTTAATTTGTTTTTTGGATTTGGGTGACGTTGTTTCAAGTAGTCTTTTTTTTGTCTTTTGAATTAGCTCTTTGTGTTTTGCTTGTCCTCCTTGGTTTTGGGTGGAGTTCTCTCTAAAGGCCTCTTTTTATCTTTAGCTTCCAGCTCATTATAATTATCTTGTAATATTTCAGCTATATATGTATTATTCTCTTGTGTTTCTAATTCCTCCAATATCTCAAATGAATTTGAACATACAGTTGCACAAGTATCTTGATTTCTTGCTATATTAGTTTCTTGTAAAGTTATTTTTTTCTTCTGATTTATCTATTAGGGGTTTGTTATTTGCTTCCATTTTTGTTTCATTCTTTGAGCTCATTGCAGCAGAGAACATTGCTTTCCTAGCGGGATCATGCATTCCTCTACTCTCAACTCTAGTTTGCTTCTCTTATTGGCATTCCTGATCTCTCCTGAAGTAATTTCAGTTCTGTATTGTATATATAGTACATACACTCCTTAGTACCTAGCATGGTGATTTTTGGCCACAGTTTGTAACCACCATTTTGGTTCACCACACTTCCACTGCGTGGTATGTTTGTCAGATCCACAATATGCACAAATCGATATACTTCTGCAATTTTTCCATGTATGCCATATTTACTGCAGTTTTGCACTGTAGTGGTTTTGGAACATAGGTCTCAGTTCTCTATTTTGCCCATGATTTTAATTTTGAAAGGCAATTCTTGGCCTTCAAATTTTATTTTTGCTATTTTCAATGTCTTTTCATTACTTTGTTTACTGGTTATACTGTAAACTTCACAATCTTGTATATTGTTGTACCTTTTTTAAGGGAATCCAGCAAATATTTTTCTCTATTGGCTCTTCACTTTTAGGAAGTACTACAGTACCCTGTACACTGTTCATATTGTCGTGCTTTCTTATCGTTACTTTTATATTGTCTATGTTCTTTATGGTTAAATAATTTTCAGATTGATTTTTTGTAGTGGTTTCTATTAACCACTCCTGTTCTTTTATTTGTCTAAATGAACATTTCTGAGGTTGGGTGCCTACTTAACAATAATTTTGTTTTTCCAATCTTAATGCTGATATTTTTCTGTCAGTTTCCAAGGTCAAGAACCTTGACCAACTTCCACTCCCAAAGAGGGAGTCGAAGTGAGTCAAGGTTGGGTCAATTCTAAATTTGCTTTTTCTTTGTGGCTTGTATGGTATTAAAGTTTTAATACCAGCCTGTTCTTCATTACCTGGGTTTTCCTTAGAACAGTCCATTGCCATGCCAGAAGTCGTAGGGGTTTTTGTTTTGGTTTCCATATATATAAAGTTTAAATATTTCGTCCAGGATGAGATCCCTCTCACCAAGGAGGCCCAACTGAGGGAGGAGCAATACTGTTACGCTATGGTAACTGCCCTGGGACACTCACCTGGATATACGCCATACCCACAGTGCCTTAAGGGTCGTCAGTCCCAAGAGATCGGACCCAGCACTGTGGGCATGGCTTGACATAAAAATTTCCCCTCGCTCGACCACGTCAGGTACTCTAGTTTTACGGGTGGAGTGGCATGCCGTCCAACTCCACCCTCCATCAAGTTAAAAGAGCGTTCAATTCAATACTCCAAAACCACGCCAAGGTCGTCAACGAAAGAAGAAGGAGGGAAGAGGGAAAATTTAGAGGAGGAGGAGTAAAGGAGTGAAAGGTCCCAATGTTCAGTTGGATCCACAGCAGAGAGAGTAGGCATACAGGGGCATACTCCCTCTGCAGTGGATCCCTAAGCCCCCCACCTCGTCAATGAGTTGGGATCAGGGGGAACAGGGTAGCTGGGTGTGACCTATAGGTCGGCTCCCCGTTTTCAGGGTCTTTTGATGAGGAAAAGGCTAATTGGAGGGGTTGTTGTGGTAGTGTTTAACACTCGCCCCAGTTCTATACCGACACCTTTTATTTAGGTGAGCGAGTCAGAGACTTCTGACATGTCCAATTTAGCAGTTCTCTGGTATCATAGCAATATTTTACTAGAAATAGTGCTAAAGAGGACACATTTCACGGAGCGACACGACTTCCTCGCCCAGAAATAGATTTTTCCTATGTCAAAATCCCTTTTTCACGAATGTGCCATGTAAGTCGTGCATTTACCATTTTCTCCAATAACTTGCATATACAACTTGTTAATGAGATAGGTCTATAATTATTCACATTACTAGCATCTTTTCCTGGTTTGTGTATAGGAATTATTATTGCATTTCGCCATTTGTCTGGAAACAAGTTTTGGAGCCATAAATGATTGTAAAATTTTAATAAGTATGATTTTGCCAAAGGTGCTAGGTGGCAAATCATCTCAAAGCAAACATCATCTCCTCCAGGGGCAGATTTATTACTGTTCAAGAGAGCATATTCTAACTCTTCCATATTGAACTTTTTATTATAATATATATCTTCCTTTGTCTCAAAATTAAGTATAATAGACTCTGCTTTGTTTTTTACTTTTTTAAAATGTTTGTCTAGATTTTCGTCACTACTTATTTTGGCAAAACTTCATTGCAAGTATGTTACTTATTTCGAAGGGATCTAAAATTTTATTTCCATTATCTAATATAGCTTGTCTGGGTGGTCTAATGTTTGTTCCATTTATTTTTCTGAATTTTTCCCATACTTTTTGAATGGATGTTTCGCTTGTTATTTCTGACACATAGGACCTCCAAGATATTATTTTACCTTTTATTACTTCTTTTTTCTAAATTTGGCTGATATTTTATTATATAAAGGTTTTAATACATCTATTTATAATAGTAAAAATTGTCATTTTTAATATATTTTCTTCTGTGAATGGTTTTGATTTATTAACTTATTGAATCTTCTGTTTAGAGTATCTAACCTTCTTGCTAAAGTGTGTTTTTCTCGTACTAATTCAGTTAGATCATCTGACCACCAGGGACTTTAAGTTTTTTATTATGGGGTTTTGAATGAGGAATAGCTTTGTCTGCTGCCTTTTTAATGAAGGACACAATGAAATCGTTCGTCTCATTTGTGATTTCTCAAATAATCATAGGGCGGTATTTTATCGGTATGAAAGAAAAAATAAAAAATGTCCCAATCTGCTTTTTGCATGTTTGTAATGTGGAGAATATGGTTTTGGTTCATTATTTAATAAGGATATTATTATGGGAAAATGGTCACTTGAGTAGGAGTCATCACATATATTCCAATCTAGTCTGTCAACTATTTATTTGTTGAAAAACAAAGGGTGACATCTACTGTGAAAATGTTCCATGGGTTCGGAATAATATGTATTTACTTCGCTGTCATTCAGACAACAAAGATTATTAGCGTTCATTAAGTTTTCTATTTTTGCTCCATCTTTATCTGGAGTAATGTTGTTGTGAGTCCCATATTGAGTTATGCGCATTGAAATCTCCTACAATTATATTGGATTCTTAAACTCTTTTTATTATTTTCTGTAATTTGTTTAAATCATACTTTTTTATTAGGCTGATTGTATAAGTTAATTATATCAAACACATTATTTTCTATTTTCACTGTTATTGCTGAAATTTGCAATTCAGTGTAATCTATATCTAATTTGTCGTATATAATTTTATTATGGATATATTTGCTGTTCCTAAATTATTTTCATTTTCCTGTGATGTTGTAGCTAATAGATATTTACCTATTTTTGGAACACGTTTTCCTATGTGTTGTAATCATTGGTTCATGTTCGCTAATAAGTCGTTGGACTTCCCCTAAGTGCATTCTCGTTAATAATCCATTTATATTCCATTGAATTATATAACGAGCTGAAATGGTGTAATATAAGTGGTCAAAGAAGTTACCCTATATTATTAAAGCTGATATTTTTCTTAAAATTTTTTATAAGTTAATTTGTATTTTTGTAGGTCTTGATTCATTTTTTGTTGTAGTTTGAATCTTACTTTCGTTAACTGTTACTTTTTTACTATCTTGATTTGATTTTTCCATTTTGATTTTCTTTAGAATATTATCTACAACACTGATGTGTTTCTCTTTGTAATATTCTAAGTGTTCAATACACAACAACCTTCTTCATGAGATTTGATGTTTGTTTTTTCCTTACTCCTATTCCTCATGAAATTTCTTATGGTGTTGGTTAGGCTGTCTTTAGTTATAGTCTTATTTTTGTGGCACATCGCTATAAAGGCATTTTACCTGCAGCCGCATGTATCTTCTGTTTTTCTCAGTTGTTGTTTTTTCCTTGTTTTTTTTCCTGTTGGCGCCTATATTGGTGATGGTTGAATTTCTTCGTTTTCACTGTAGTGACCTGTATTTTGGTTTTCCATTTCATCTGAATTTTGTGATTCGGTTCCTAGAGGTACTACTGTTACTATGGGAGACAGTGGAATATTAATGTTTTGTTTCTGAACTTTAGCTTTCGGCGAGATTGGTGGGTTATTTATCTTTTTACAGACTTGTTTGGTGGAATTAGGTGGGGTCTTATCCAGTTGCCTCTTTCGAGTAGTATTATCTGTTTTTTCACATTCTTGTGATTTTAATTCTTCTTTGTTTTCAATTTCTGATAAAGAGCTAAATCGATTTTCCACAGTCGTAATATTATGTATGTTTGAAGAGTTCTTTTCATCTTGTATTTTTTGTGGTGGTATTTCTTTATTTCTATTATTATCATTTGTCTCAGTTCTGGTATTGCTTGACTTTGAGGTGTCTGCATACCTAAATTTCTTATCTGGGTCATTTAATCCTCTCACTTTCAGTTCTAACTTTGCTTTTCTTATCGTCATTCCAGTTCGTTCTTGTAGTAATTTAAGTTCTGTATTGTAGATATAGAACGCACACAATTTAGATCTGGCATGATGTTCTAATCCACAATTTACGCATTTGGGTTGGCCACAGTCCCAGCGTGTTTTATGATCCTGCGAGCTGCAAAAGGCACATCTATAAATATTCCTGCACTTAATTGCTGTATGACCATATTTGCAACAGGTCTTGCATTGCATAGGTTTAGGAACATAAGGTCTTAGTTCCCTCTTTAATCCTAGCATTTTAACTTTTTAAGGGTTAACGGTTTGGCCAATGAACTTTATCTTGGCTATTTTGATAGTTGACTTTTGTCTTTCCTGCTTGGGACCTCATATACTTCGCAGTCTTCAACATTATTGTACCTTTTCTTTAATGAATCTAAAAGTATTAATCTATCTAATGTTTCATCCTCAAGATTTGGTACTACTACTGTGCCTTGCACACTGTTCATTGTATCATGCCTTGTAACCTTTATATTTATGTTATCTATATTTTTTATACATTGATGATTTTCCGATTGGTTTTTGGTTGTTGTTTCAACCAACCATTCCCTTTTTTTAATTTGTCTTATGCTCATCTCTTGCGATGGGCATCGATTCAATAGGTAATTTTCTAATTTTAATAAAGATATATCTTTGTCAGCTTCTAAGTTCAAAAACCTTGACCAGTTTGACTCCCCAAAAAGAGAATCAAAGTGAATCAAGGTTGGGTCCTGGCGATATCTATTTCTTTTGGGTTTATTGTATGGTAATAATGTCTTAATACCACTCTGATTTTCATTATTTGAGTTATCCTGAGAACAGTCCATTGCCATGCCATAAGTCGTTGTGAGGTTAATTTTTTTCTCCATATATAGTATTAAAAAAATTTCATCCAGGATGAGGTCCCTCTCACCAAGGAGGCCCAACCGGGGGAGGGGCAATGCCGTTACACTCACTGGTAACTGCCCTGGGTCCCTCACCTGGATATACGCCATACCCACAGTGCCTTAAGGGTCGTCAGTCCCATGAGATCGGACCCAGCACTGTGGGCATGGCTTGACTTAAAAATTTCCCCTCGCTCAACCACGTCAGGTACTCTAGTTTTACGGGTGGAGAGGCATGCCATCCAACTCCACCCTCCATCAAGTTAAAAGAGCTGTCAATTCAACAGTCCACAACCATGCCAGGGTCGTCAACGAAAGAAGAAGAAGGGAAAGGGGAAAATTTATAAGGAGGAGGAGTAAAGGAGTTAAAAGGTCCCAATGTTCAGTTGGATCCACAGCAGAGTGTGTAGCCGTACAGGGGCATACTCTCTCTGCAGTGGATCCCTAAGCCCCCCACCTCGTCAAGGAGTTGGGATCAGGGGGCTATTTGGTATAAATCCACGGATGTTCCATTGCATGAGAGCCATTATTTAGAAGATGGGATCTTAAAATTTTCTACCAATTTAGGAATCTGAGTCCTGGTGAGAGAGATCTTATCAGTTTTACCAGAACTACTTGATCTAGATCTGGGTGTTATAGATCTTTTAGATGATGGGCCTTCACTTGCCCTTCCAGTTTTGCTTTTATTTTTCCTATGATGGCCGAGTGACCGAGAATGAGGCGAAGAGGGAGAAAGGGCCCTCTTCTGACGAATAAAGAGGGCCTCTATCTCCTCACCGTCATCTCCACGGTGCACTGTAATGACAGGATCAGGGGAGGGCTCAATGTCAGGCAATGTCCCTGTCAGAGAGAAGTCGTCAACAAATTGAGATCTGGCTTGAACCCTTGAACCAACAGGGTCCCCTGGCTTGACCAGTCTCTCTACAACATGAGGAGCCCCGCCAGAGGGGCCATGAGAAGCCCCACTAAGGGGGCCGTGGGGAGCCCCACCAGAGGGGGTGTGGGAAACCCCACCATGGGGGCACGGGGAGCCCCAACAGGGGGGGCAGGGGGAGCCCCACCAGAGAGGGCATGGGAAACCCCATTAGGGGACCCCCGGGGAGCACCACCTGAAGGGGCACCAGAAGTAGCAATATCCGGCTGTTGTGCCTTCAAGGCATCTGAATAAGTTTTCCTTCACAACAGCTTCTTGGCCTGTCCCACACTGATGTGTTCAGCAATAGATTTAAGTAATGCCTCCTGTTCTTTTTTAAATTCACTGCATTTCTTATCTCAGGCTCGATGTTCACCCTTACAGTTCACACATATTACTGGTTCAGAACATTCCTCGTGCTCAGGCTTGCCACACGATTCACAAAGTTTACTTCTGGTGCAAACATTTGAGGAGTGTCCAAAGCCAAAACATTTAAAACTCTGGAGCACTCTCGGTCTATAAGGACGAACTTTCATAATTTCATTGTCAAGAACAATTTCAGATGGCAAAAAAGGACTTACAAATGTTAAAATAATCATAGACGGGCGGGGCACCTTGAAAACCTTCCAAACCACGTCTGGACACATCTCCAAAATTTCCTCTTATCCATTTCATGTAAATCTTCATTGAAGATGACACCCTTTGCATAACTAAAATTATAGTGAGGTTTTACCTCTTTTATCAAACCTTCGGGATCAAGCTTTAAATTTAGGAGCATTACTGATTGAACATTGGTCTTGGCATGAACTAAAAAACTATTACGCCCAAAGCGAGTTACTTCTGGGCTCCCAACATTGCCGATCTTCTGGCTTACCAACCTTTTCACCTTGAAGAGGTTGCCTCTCTCACCATGTGTTGTAATAATCAACCACTTAGCTGGGTCTGGTGATCTGGAGGTTTTACTTATTTTTTATTTGAACACAATTTTCTTTAGTTTCATTGGTTGGTGGTATATATCTCAAGATACCTAGGGACCTCTTCTGCCTCTACAAGTCCAACACTCATAGAGTCTGACCTAAACTCTCTGTAGGCTCTGAGAGCTTCCGATTCATTGTTAAAAAATATCCAAAATTCAAAACAACCATAATTTTTGCCAAGTCTATTCCGTAATTCTTTTACGTTCCCAAATTTACAAAATTCATGAAATAAGGTTTCATAATTCCAGTCTAAAGGGACTGGTTTTACATACAAAATGTTTGTAACAAGGAGGTCCTTTGAAAAAGGCTCCAAAGTCACAATAGAGGAATTACCAGAATTTTCCTTGTCCTTATCCTTGCCCAAGTCGTCAACAGAAGGTTTTAGTGTCTCCATAAGACGTACAATTGATGATTCATCCAGGTAGCCCCCCACCCACCATGGAGCCACATTTAGAGGACAGTGTTATCCCATACAGGGCTGCCCTAGGGGTACCACCCAGATATACACCCCACCTTCAGTGCTTAAGGCGTCATGATGTCCGTCGAGATCAGACTCAGCACTAAGAGAAGGGTTTGACATCTAAACTTTCCCCTCGCTCGACCACATTAGGTACTCGAGTTCTACGGGTGAGGGGGCATGCCAACCATCCTCACCCTCCATCAAATCCAATGAACAAGTCCAAATCATGTCCAAAACCAATCCAAGTCATCAACATAAAATCCGTGCCTTATAGAAGGAGGAAGCAGAGGGAAGAAAAGTTTTAGTAAAAGGAAAAGGGCTGACTCATTTAGTTGGATCAACAGCTGGGCACCAAGGCCCAGCAAGAAAGTAGTTCCCACCAGGCATCAGGGCCCAGCTGCCGAACCCTAAGCCCCCCATCCTCGGCAAGGCTTCAGCATCTGGGGGGGCTTTAATTCATGATTCAATTCTAGCCATTCTTTTTCCCATTTTGATTGACAGAATTCATTTATTGTTGTTTTAATGTCATTGTAAGGTATTTGTATTTTTTTTGATAGACTCCTTTTTACTGCCTTTTTGGCTTCTTTATCCACCTCTTCATTACCCTTTATGCCCACATGGGAAGGGACCCAACATAGTTTTATATTTATAGATTTCCATTTTACTATTATATCTATCCACTCCCTTATTTCTTCAATTACGGAATGAGAAACTGTGTATTGTGTTAGCGCTTCTAAAGCACTGTAAGAATCCGTGTATATTACCAAGGTATCGTTTGCCTTTCCCACCATAAAGGTATGTTTTATAGCCTCTAATATAGCATTTATTTCTGCAGTGAATATCGAGCATATTTTTGGAATTTTTTCCCTTATTTTTATATTTTTTGTTACTACAGCATAGCCTACACCCTCCTTCGACTTGGAACCATCTGTATAAATACTAATATCCCGTTTATGTTTTTCTGGTGTGACAGAAATTCACTCTTCAATTGTGCATCTGTTACCTTCTTATTAAATGATTTCTCACGGATTTCTATTTTAGCCTGTCTCCACGGAAGTATTTTAGGTGTGTTTATTTTTGATATGCTACTTGTTCCTAATTTTAGATGTTCTATATCAGGTTTTAATCTATTCTCCATTGGTTTAGAGGCTCTTGGTTTATTGTCATAATTATTTGTTATGTTCTTCATATATTTGGTGTTTGGATTATCATTAAGGTTATTTATTTTAGCTAGATATTTTAATCCTATTTCTTCTCTTCGTACTTTCAGGGGATCTATTCCTGCTTCTACATACAGACTTTCCACGGGGGAAGTTCTGTAGGCTCCAGTGCATAGTCTAATACCCATGTTATATATGACATCCAGTTTTGTTAATAGGGTTTTAGAAGCACTACCATATACTTGACATGCATAATCAAGTTTACTTAGACAAATAGCCTTATATACTTTTATCAGAGAGGTTCTATCAGCACCCCATTCATTATGCGCAATTACTTTTATTATATTTAAGGATTTTCTTACTTTTATCGATAGTTGTTCTATATGTTCTTTAAATGTAAGTTTTTTATCAAGTATTACCCCGAGGAATTTTATCTCATCATCATATTCAATTATATAATTATTTATGAATAAAGTAGGAATTAATTCCTGTTTTCTTGATCTTGTAAATCTGACTGCTTTTGTTTTTTGCGGTGAAAATTTAAAACCCTTGTATTGGCCCATTTTTTTACCTTATTTATGGCTGCTTGCAATCTGTTGGTTATGTCCAGCGCTTTTTCACCACTACTATATATGACGAAGTCATCTACAAAAAGGGATCCTTGGACTCCTGGTGGGATCATTTCTATTATCTCATTTATTGCTATAGCAAACAATGCCACACTTAATACACTGCCTTGAGGAATTCCTTCCTTCTGGATAAATGATTCCGAGATTTCTGCCCCCACTTTGACTTTTATATATCTTTCAGATAGGAATTCCCTAATATATTCATATAAATTGCCTCCTATTCCCCATTCTATCATTTTTTTTAAAATCCCTCCCCTCCAGGTGGTATCATATGCTTTCTCTAAATCAAAAAATACTCCTATTGTTTGTTTTTTACCAACCATTGCATTTTGTATCTCTCTTGTAATCATTAAGAGGGGATCTATGGTACTTTTATTTTTCCTGAATCCAAACTGTCTGTTTGAAAATAGCTGTTTACTTTCTAATACCCATATTAATCTGTTATTCACCATTTTTTCAAATATCTTACTTAGACAACTAGTAAGGCTATTGGCCTATAGCTGCATGGTGACTCTGGGTCTTTTCCTGGTTTTAAGCCTGGTATGATTAATGATTCTTTCCAGGTTTTAGGCATGCTGTGAGAATGCCATAATTCATTTAAAATTTCTAATAAGAAGGTTTTACTTTCATCTGGTAGATTTTTTATCATTTCATATCTAATGTTGTCTTCTCCTGGAGCTGTTGGACTTGCAAGTTTCAGGACATTTTCCAGTTCTTCCATGGTGAAAGGAAGATTATAAATTTCCTGATTATTAGACTTTATTGGTATTGGGACATAATTTTTTATTTTTTATTGGAATTTCTTTGTATAATTCGAGATACTAGATGTTTTGGCGAAGCATTTACCCAATTCATTTGCTACTAGTTTGGGGTTTGAAATATAGTTGTTTTCTACTTTTAATGTAGGTAATGGTTCTGGCCGATATCTACCCTGCAGTTTATTTATTTTCTTTCCAGATTTCTTTGTCTTGAGTTTTAGAATTTATATTATTAATATATTTTTTCCATGAATTTTTTTGGGCTATCTTGAATATTCTTTTCTGCTTTGCTTTAGCTCTCAAATATGCAATTCTATTGGCATCACATTTATGTCTCAGGTATCTTCTTTTACATTCCTCATTCCACAAGGGTACCAGAGGTCTAGTCGGATTGCCTGAGGTAACTGGAATAGTTTCATTTGCTTTATCATCTATTGTTTTTACTAGATGTTCATAAGCATATATGTGGTTTGTAAAGTCAGATAGTTTTTTGTTAATCACCGTTTTCTCTTTATATAAATTCCAATTTGCTTCCTCCATTTTCCTTTTCGGTATTTATGTTATATTCGTATTATTTCTTTGCTCAATTTGTATTGGCCAGTGGTCACTCCCAAATAAATTATTATTTACTTTCCAACTGAAATCTGTGGTAATTTCTGGGGAACACAAAGTGATGTCTATTGCAGATGTGGTATTATGATAAACATCAAATCTTGTTGGAGAACCATCATTTAAAATAATCAAATTTTTGTTATCTATAAAATCTAGGACAGTGCTTCCTCTCCTGTCAGATGATGTACTTCCCCACATGGGATTTTTGGCGTTGAAGTCACCTACTAATAAGTACGGTTTTGGTAATTGTTCAATTAGATTTTCTAAATCTTCCACTTGTAATGGTCTATTATTTCCAAGATGATCTATTAAGCGACTTTCTAAAGACGGTTCCATGTATATTGAGCATATTGTTATTTTTTTTTCTAGGAATACTTGAACTGCACATGCCTGTATTACTGAGTTAATCCTAACAGGTTGGCATTTGATTGAAGAATGCGTTATGATTGCAGTTCCTCCTTGGCTGTTGTCATTTAAAATTTGTGTTGATTTCCACACATTATAATTTATGCCAGCATTGAGAACATTACCTATTTTAGTTTCCTGTAAGCAAATGATATTTGCATTACATTCTCTAATTAATGATTTTAAGTTTTCATTATTTAATACGTATCCTCTAATATTCCACTGTAAAATAGACATTTTAAAAAGGTTTTGGGTTTTGTTTTAATATCTTTATTTGTTTTCGTGAACTTTGAATTTTATTGAAGTTGTATAATTTTGCTGTACTTTGTTCTTCTTTTGGTGGGTGATGTATTTCTGCTATAGTTTTCTTTATTGGCTGAAAATGTTCTTTTAATTAGAGGTGCATTTAAATGGCTTTTGATCTTGGGTTCTATTTCAATACTTTCTTCAATTTTATCTGATGTTTCAACTTTCTCTTTTATTTGGGTTTCTCTTTTTTCATTTTTTGTTTGCAAGCAATTTTCGTTGACTTTGTCTTCTCAGTATTCATTTTTTTCCATATAGATTTTGGGTCTTACTGATTGTTTAATTTGTTTTTTGGATTTGGGTGGGGTTGTTTCAAGTAGTCATTTTTTGTCTTTTGACTTAGCTCTTGTATTTTGCCTGTCCTCCAAATTCATCATGTCTTTTTGCATTTCTGGTGTTGGTAATACATTATCTAAATTTGTGTTGCTTATATGTTCTGTAGCTTCTAAACTTGAATTTTGGGCCTTTATATTATGTGTATTTTCAGTTTGATTTATACTCTGCAATTTTGTAGGAATTTGGTTTTGCACTTCTTTATTTACTACCTCTTTATATGTGTTTTTCCTTGCTGGGTCTTGTAAACCTCTTACTTTTAGTTCTATCTTCACTTCTCTTATTGACATTCCACTTCTTTCTTGTAAGATTTTTAATTCAGTATTGTATAAGTAATATGTGCATTCCTTTGATCTTGAGTGGTGATTCTAACCACAATTTATGCAAATTGGGTTTTCACAGTCCCATTTTGTTGTGTGGTTGTATGATCCACAACATGCACATCTTGGAACTTCTCTACAAATTTTATTTGAATGGCCATATTTACTACATGATTTGCATTGTAGTGGTTTGGGGATATATGGCCTTATCTCTCTCGTCTGCCCTAATACTTTAATAGTTAAAGGGAGTTCATTTCCTTCAAATTTCAATTTAGCTATTTGTGTATTTATTTTTGAATTTTTCCTACTTGGGATATCATAGATGTCACAATCTTCAATGTTTTTATATCTTTTCTTGAGCGAGTCCATGAACATATTTTTATCTATTAGTTCGTTGTCATTATTTGGCAGGATTATTGTACCACAAATACTATTAAGTTTATTATGCTTGGTGACTTTTATTTTTGTGTTATCTATGTTCGTAATTTGTAAGTAGTTTTCTGATTGGGCTTTAGTAGTGGTTTCCACTATCCATGTATTTGTTTGCATTTGACGAGATTTCATGTTTTCTGTTTGGTATCTGGTCAGTAAATAATTTTCCAATTTTAAATTTGAAATCTTGTTTTCACTTTCTATTGTCAAAAATCTTGTCCAACTGTCTTTTCCATAAAGTGATTCAAATAAAGCTAGCGAAGGGCTAGGCTGGAATTTTCTTTTGATAAATCTTTTTGGCCTAGTAAAAGGCTCCATAGTAGCTATATTTTGGATTGAAGTGTCCAAAAGGGTGTCCTTGTTCGTTTCCAGGGTCAAATGGGAATTTAGTGTCATGGGGTCACATTTTCCGGGGGACTGAGTCCCATAGTCAATTTCCATTTTTCATTTTTTTATTTTGAAATTACAGAGAAACCAACTGCAAGCCATGGGAAAAACTGGGTCTCCTCTCAAAGACTTCCCCCCTCACCAAAGACACATAGCAGAGACCAACTCCCAAATGTCCACTCCCTACCCTACCCCGAAGGGATGGCTCTATCATAACATGATTGGCTCAAGTGTAAGCAAAACCAGCTTGATAGGACTGAGGGCATAGCTAGTATGCAATCATCCCCACTCATGTTATTTTAGAGAGCAATCCAGATAAATTGCTGAGAGTCCTACCGTGGAGACTACCTCCCCGGATTCCGTAGGCAAGTCCCCACATGTAGTCCCGCCCCAATAAATATTGATGTGGAATCACATCAATATCCTCAGGGTCTAAACATATTCGAGTGGCGCACCAAACCACTATAGTCCCTGCCATTTGGAACAAGGTAAAGCCTAAGTTCAGTGACCCAGCTCCTACCTAACTTGCACGAGGGTTTTAATGAAGAGGAGGAGGACAGCTAGGGGGAGCAACTGAGCGAGAGAAAGTAAGAGATTGGAAGATCATCAAGTAAGAGAAAAATTGAGACATTTAGATTCAAACTAGGAGATAATTCTCCCAGTTCGAAAGCCCTCTTGCCCGCAATGCAGTTTCAACCATAGGTTGGAAATGCGTAACTCCATCAAGGCAGTCTCAACTTAAGAGGGTATCCTGTGTGGCAAAAGAGGAGAGAGAGAGAGAGAGAGAGAGAGAGAGAGAGAGAGAGAGAGAGAGAGAGAGAGAGAGAGAGAGAGAGAGAGAGAGAGAGAGAGGAGTTATCCTTAATTAAAAGTGTAATGGTTAGATTATTGTATTTCTTTAAAATACTATCACATATGAATTTTGTAATTACAGTTATATTAATTTTATTATTATTATTTTAAAGTATTAAAACAAATAGTACATGTACTATAAAAATTCTCGAGTCTCGATCAGTAAATGAGAGAGAGAGAGAGAGAGAGAGAGAGAGAGAGAGAGAGAGAGAGAGAGAGAGAGAGAGAGAGAGAGAGAGAGAGAGAGATTGCATGAACACTTGGCGGCAACAACACAACAGCTCCTCCCCCTCTGTCCCATTACTTGATATGTTTGACAGTTTTAGTACCTGGAGTTGGAGAGAGAAGACTGGGATTTCCTTCATTCTTACATAATTTTTCAAATTTATAAGCTAAAATCTTACTAATTCAGTTTAGTATTTTCTTTAATGAATTGATGTTATTGCTGTATACATTAATATTAATATTTGAAAATAAGAAATCAATTACTTATCACACAAAAAACATACATCTCTGTAGGGAGAGAGAGAGAGAGAGAGAGAGATAGAGAGAGATGAAGAAGAGAGAGAGGAGAGGAGAGAGAGGAGAGAAGAGAGAGAGAGACGAGAGATGAGAGAGAGAGAGAGAGAGAGAGAGAGAGAGAGAGAGAGAGTCTGCAAATCCGGAGAACGCGAATACGGGGAACAGTGTGTGTGTGCGCGCATATTTATATATATATACGTATATGTGTGTGTGTATATATATATATATATATATATATATATATATATATATATATATATATATATATATATATACACATACAGTAGAGCCTCAGTTCTCGACGCTAATTCGTTCCAGAAGGAGCGTCGAAATTCGATTATTTCGAGAACTGAATCAAGTTTTCCCATAAGAAATAACTGAAAATGGATTAATCCGTTCTTGACCATCAGTTTTATTACCTAACCTTACCTTTTTATACAATACATTACATGTAAATTACAACTAAATAAGTTAAAAGTTAAATAAATATCATGTTAAACGTATATTTATAATTTTAAATGTATATATAGAGTATAGAAGAAAACTAGCCTGCGTCCAACCGATTGTTGACCAAGCGCCATAGGCAAGTAGAACGTAGTGTAGTGGGTAGGCATAAAACGTGTTGCTAACATAATAAAAACATTGAAAAGCAAGTCTAATTATTACAGTAAATTAATAAACTATTAAAATTAAACCCAATTTATATTTATCAAAAACTTGCAAAAATTTGCCTACAAACCATAGCGCAGCCCTGGTGGTTTATATCAGGACTATGGCAGTAAACAAACCATATCGTCGCTATAAGCCTAGAAACGTTTACATTCTAGATTAATTTATGGTAAATCTTTTACGGAGTGGACTGCAATACTGTATACAAAATCGCTTGAAAATTATCTTTCAGTAAATGTAATGTTATGATACTAACGATTTTGTTTCATAAATGTCCTTACAAAAAAGGTGCGTCTTTTACGCAAATTGTCCAATATCAGGGCTGGTTTCAAGCTTATTGGACTTTGACAATTATTATGGTACTGCATGGTACATATATACGTATGTATAAGTAAAAGAATCTTTTTAATGTCTTTAATTACTATACCATTACGTACCAGCATCTCTTGAATTTAATATGAAGCTAACCTCTTTTTTTTACGAGGACACTTATAAACCAAGTGACACAGTTTACATATGTAAACTGTGTCACTACCAGATCTCATACGTAAACATTGACGTCTTTTTACAGTGGACATAAAAGAATCGTCTTAATTTCTATAATTATTCTATACCAAAGCGGCTTCTGAGTTAAGCTAAGGCTAACCTCTTCTTTACCGGCACGCTTAAAAAGCTTAGATTGCGTTGCTACCGAACCGAACATGTTACGTATGTAACTGGTTTCACTACCAAATCTTACACGTAAACATTGACGTATTACAGTACAACAAAAAAGATTCTTCTTAATTTCTTAATTACTACGCACTTAATATGGCATAGTGGCTTCTCTGATGTAAGCTATGGCTAACTTCTTCTTTACCGGCAAGCTTAACAAAGTTTAAAGATTGCATTCGCTACCGAACCGCACATGTAACCTACATACGTAACATAGCCTTCACTCCAAACCTAACACTTGAATACGTATTGCATTTGCTACTGAAACGCGCGCCTCAAGTGTGAGCATGGTTTTAGAATATGTCTACGCTTGAAAAAAAATCAAGCAAGGGTGCTTGATTAAATCTTTATTTCGCTCATCACTTTCATGCAGAGGAGAGGACAGATGAAACTTAAGGTTTATTTTGGAGTTGGAAATGATGGAAACATTTTGAAGAAGGAAAACGCGAGATACCATGAAAACACTTTTCCATTATTTCAGAGATTAACAATAGCAAAAGGTTTTAATAGATAGCCAGTAGTAATGTTGGGACCCATGATGAATCAAAAGGTAACTGCGTATAGAGTTGATACCACCGAAAAAGCAAATGAAATGCGCGCAAGGTGTACAAGACACGACACATGTTTGAATGTTTGTAAACATTAGTTGCGGACTTTAAACAATGCTGAGTGGCGTCACCAGTGTGACCAACCGTTTTGCTAAATTATGCTAGTCAGTCCAAGCAAGAATTGATGCCAAATATGGTGCAATTTTGTGCCAGAATTATGCTATTAATCTATCATTATCTCATTTCTCTAATACATTTGAGCTAAAACAACGATGTAATGGAAATTCAAAACATTTATATATTAGGTGAAATGATACAGACAATAACTAATAACTTGATGATCTTTACATGTTAGGAAACTCGAAATAAAACACCATTTTTCTTTAATAGATCACATACGCAATCACGAGTACACTATTTGATATGCAATCACTATTATACTATTTCACAAATGTGTGAAGATCACACATACAAATGTGAAGAAAAACAACAAATTTTACTTATTACTGCATCATTATCATGCCACTGAGAGCCATTTTTCTTTAATAGGTCACATACACAATTAACCCTTAAACGCCGAATGGACGTATTAAACGTCGAGTCAAAATGTCTCCCGTATGCCGAATGGACGTACCATACGTCGACTCAAAATTTATTTTTTTTAAATTTGCGGAAAAATACTTATAGGCCTACCAGCCTAAAACTTTTGAATCACGCGCCTTGGGGGATGCTGGGAGTTCACAGATCGAGGTGTTGTTTTGTTTGCAATCATTACGCAGGCGCGCAAGCGCGAATTTCTTTCTTGCCGCACTAAAAAGTATCTGTGACACATCTCGGAAATTATTTCGTCACTTTGACATAATTTTTGTACCATTTTAAATTAGCCGTTACATGGAGTATTATATATGAAAATGTGCGCATTGTTATGTAGAATACAACAGAAAAATACTCATAATTGTAGCTTTTATCAGTTTTGAGATATTTTTATATAAATAACGATAAGTGCCAAAATTTCAACCTTCGGTCAACTTTGACTCTAACGAAATGGTCAAAAAACGCAATTGTAAGCTAAAACTCTTATATTTTGGTAATATTCAATCATTTACCTTAATTTTGCAACTAATTGAAAGTCTCTAGCACAATATTTCGATTTATGGTGAATTTATGAAAAAACTTTTTCCTTACGTCCCCGCGGTAACTCTTCCGAAAAAAATCATACATGCGATTGTGGTAATGTTTGCACCATTTTAAAATTAGCCGTTACATAAAGTTTTATATATGGAAATGTGCGCAATTTCATGCACAATACAACTAAAAACAACCCATGGTTGTAGCTTTTAACAATTTTGAAATATTTTCATATAAAAAATGATAAGTGACAAATTTTCAACCTTCGGTCAACTTTGACTCACCGAAATGGTGGAAAAACGCAATTGTAAGCTAAAACACTTATATTCTAGTAATATTCAAGCATTTACCTTCATTTCGCAACAAATTGGAAGTCTCTAGTACAATATTTCGATTTATGGTGAATTTATGAAAAAAATGACATTTTCTTTATGTCCGAGCGGTAACTCTTCCGAAAAAATCATACGTGCAATTGTGGTAATGTTTGCACCATTTTAAATTAGCCGTTACATAAAGTTTTATATATGAAAATGTGCGTAATTTCATGTAGAACACAACAAAAAATAGTTGAAGGTTGTAGCTTTTCTCATTTTTGAAATATTTGCATATAAATCAAGATAAATAGAAAAAAACCACGTTCAGTCAACTTTGACTTTACCGAAATGGTCGAAAAACGCAATTGTAAGCTAAATCTCTTACAGTCTAGTAATATTCAGTCATTTATCTTCATCTTGAAACAAATTCGAAGTCTCTAGCACAATATTTAGATTTATGGTGAATTTAAAAAAAAAAAACTTTCCTTCCCACTGCGCGCAGATTCTCCGCCACAAATCTCCGAAATGCGTACGTCCCATTCTCGGAATATTTGCTCCGTTTCATATTAGGCATTTCATAGAGATTTACATATGAAAATGTGCGTAATTTCATGTAGAATAAAACGAAAAATATTTGAAGGTTGTAGCTTTTCTTATTTCCAAAATAATTGCATATAAAAAATATATATATATAAAAAAAATTGACATTCGGTCAACTTTAACTCGTCGGATATGGTCGAAAACTGCAATTGTAAGCTAATACTCTTACAGTATAGTAATATTCAGTCATTTGTCTTTATTTTGAAAGAAATTGGAAGTCTCTAGGACAATATTTAGATTTATGGTGAATTTTTGAAAAAAATATTTGTTTACGTCCGCGCGGTACGAATTCATGAATTATTTTGTGATAATATTTTCTCTGTGTTGCTTTTATCGTTTTACAATGTGTTATATACCAAAATGATCGCAATTTAGTGTATATTACAACAAAAAAAAAGTAACTTGTTACCGTTAACCGTTTTGCGCACAGCGCGATTTGAATACAATTATATATGAAATTTCGTTTTTGCACTATCATATATCGCATTATTTATATATGATAATGATAATTTTTTTCATTTTTGATGGTTGCATACTAAACTTCAGCCAATGACAAAAAAAAAGGAGCCAAAAATGAACTCTTAATCTTGAAAACTAAGCGCGCTGTGATTTTTTGAAAAAAATATTTTTTCCGCTTCCGCGCTCACTCTGAAACACCTCCGGCACACGGGAGACTTTTTTTTCTTTACCGCTTCGGCGTTTAAGTGTTAATAAATACTTGAAAATGTGTGAAAATTACTTCAAATATAACAATTTGTTATTTACTGATATTTACTGAAAAATTAAAACTAAAAAAAAAGGTAAACAAACAAACCAGTCTCTACTCAAGAAGAAAAATATACGTACTTATTACTTTATCATTATCATGCCACTGAAACACTATTTTTCTTTAACAGATCACATACACAATGAATAAATACTTGAAAATTGTGTGAAAATCACTTCAGACATAATTAAAATTTTGATAACTACTGAAAAAAAAACTTAAAAAAGGAAAAAAAGTAATTCCTTACTCATGAAGAAAAAACATTATTAACACTTTACTGATCGTTTGTCATGCCACTGTGGGTATTTATTTATATTCACAAAATTTAACATTCCTTAGTTGGGTTCAAACTTAGCAATTAACTCATTTGTACATAGTGCTGCTTTTGAGGCAATTTCACTATGAAGATACATTCACTATAGCTGTGTATGAAATTGAGGAATTTTCTGCATTTTATTTAAAATTTTAGTGAAAATACATTCTAAAATTGTACTAGAACCCTAAGTGTAAAAGAAATTATGCTAAGCTCCAATTCTTGGGTCAAATTATATTAAAAAACATGAAATTATGCTACATTTAGTAGCACTGGATGACGCCAACTAGCGGCGGCTGGCGGAAACAGTTTTGTTTACAAACATCATATGGTCGGGGGTCGGAAACTGGTTTTTTGGTTGAAAACAGATACAAAGTTTATTGGAAATTTAGTGGCGAAATCCGATTATGTCGAGTTCTAATACGGTCGTGAACCGGGTCTCTACTGTGTATATATATAGTATATATATATATATATATATATATATATATATATATATATATATATATATATATATATATATATATATATATATATATATATATATATATATATATATATATATATATATATTCATAAAAAATAAGAAAATGCTTTTTGAGCATCAGATTTCAAAAGCAATACACCTTAGTCGCACAAAGGGGAAAATCACAAGAAAAATCATGATGGTAAAATAATAAGGAAATTTTAACACAATGCACTTACACATTACAATGACAGCAAAGGGAGGCACAAACTTCTCTGAAAAAAAAAGTATTTAGCATTTTTGTCTAACAGAACATTACTCACCTGGAGCAGGCATAAATGGCTGGTACTGTAAGGTACCAAACTGAAAATGTCCTGGTTGAATATTTTGTGGTTGAAAATCATGTGGAATAAGATGTGAAGTACTTGGTTGGTTTAACTGTTGTGATGTTTGTGAATGCTCTTCACTATTTCTAGCTTCATCACATGACTGAGACAAAGTTTCCTCATCAGGTGGTATCTTAATGTCTGGTTCTTTGCTTGGATGCTGTAATCCTTGTCCACTATGCATGATCTGAAACAAAATTCATTTAAAACAAAACAAGTACAAAAGGCTTCATTTTATTAACAAGTAAAACCATATAAGGTATTAACTTACTTAATAAGTAAAGCATTTACTTTGAGTAAAGAAACAAATGAGTGTTTTTATAACAATTGTGTTTCACCTTGAAAGGGTAAGTTTCTGGACCTAAAATGATTAACAGTACAGCCCCCAATTATGTGAGAATTTGGTCGATCCATTAGGGCCAAGGCAAACGGCAACTTACCCAGTTAAACTTCTTTACACTACCAATTTCCAATACTTTCTATGTACTATACTGTAATTTTTTCTAATATGAAATTGTTCTTATGTATAAATAAAACATTGAAAAAGTTTTAATAACTGAAAAAGTTTAAAATTACACACAGGATGGTGAATTATTATTATTAAAGAAAGGAGTTTTACCAGCCCAATGAGTCAAACTGGACTCTCACAGGGCTGGCCCGAAAAATATCGGGATATAAAGAATGATAAAATTTATCAATTCTGATTAAAAAAAAAAAAAAATATATATATATATATATATATATATAATATAATATATATATATATATATATTATATATATATTATTATATATTATATATATATATATATATATATTTTCAAATATAGTACTAAATCTAAGTGAAAAATGAATGAATGAATAAATATACGTATATATGAAATCTAAGCAATAAAATGAATTAACTATATATTAAATCTATGAAATTTAAAAAGAATTAGATTAGATAGATTAGATTATAAAATTTTTGGCACATAGCCAAGAGCCGGAGCCGAGGGGCCATTCAGCGCATATATATCTTTAAGAATAAAAGTCACTGTCGTACAAACAAACATACACACAACCGATTAACATACAAATCATTCATTCATAAAAACCAAACAAGAAGCCTAAAACAATTAAGAGAAAATTACAATTCATAAAAAAGACCAATATTTTTTAAAAATGTCATAATTTGCTCTGCCTGATCACCTTCACCTAAAATATCGCCAAGAAACTTATTTGCCAGCAAACAAGCTCTACGTTTGTTTTCAAAATGAGGGCACTCCACCAAAATAGGCACCACAGTCAAATCCACATGACAAGTGGAACAGCGAGGAACCTGCCTATCCGCTCCACTCATCATTAGATACCCATGAGTATATTTAGTGTGGCCAATGCGTAATCTAGCTAAAACTATCTCAGACCTTCTATCCATCCGGCTATGAGGCCAAGGATGAACAGAAGGCCTAATCGATTTCAATTTAAGATTATTATCTAAAGTAGACCAGTGGGCCTGCCACTGGTCTCTACAATAAAATCGAATGGTACTTTTAAAATCAGATACAGGGATGCCCATGTTGGAAATGTGCCTAAGCCTAGTTGCAGCCTTCGCAGCAGCGTCGGTTCGCTCATTCCCAACAATTCCAACATGGGACGGAGCCCAACAAAACCTAACAGAAAATCCTCTTCTATTAATTAAAAGATAAAACCAATCTTGTACTTCTTGCACTAAAGGGTGGCAAGAGACTAGGCTTTTTAGAGAAGATAAAACACTCAAAGAGTCGGTAAAAATGATAAAAACCTTGTTAGTACAAGAACTATAAAAAGTATATTTAAGAGCAGTCAAAACTGCCAGCAGTTCAGCTGTAAAAACAGAAGAATTAGAAGGAAGCTTCTTTTTAATGATATTATCACTATTCACTACAGAGCAACCAATACCATCAGAACCCTTCGAGCCATCAGTAAATATATGATGAGAATCACCATGTTCGGAAGCATGGTCCAAGAAACTTGCCCTCAACTGATCACCAGAACTGTTGCTCCTGCTGTCCCTAATTGGGCAGATTTCAAGGCATGGTCTATTCCAAGGAGGAAACTTTGAGGGCAAAATTTCAGCTACTGCAGGGGGAAGTAATCCCACCTCCCTGGCAGAGCTTGCTAGTCGGACCTCAAGCGGCTTTGGCAGTCTCGGTCTATTTGGGCCTCCGTCAGTTGGTTCTCTAACGTACTTATAGTTAGGGTTTAGCTTTGACGTAAGTATTCTTGATATGACTCTCATGCCTAATTCCTCCCTACGGATAAATAGTGGGGTAAAACCCGACTCAACATATAGGCTTTCTACTGGTGAAGTTCTATAGGCTCCCGTACAAATAGGTAAAGCCATATTATGGACAACATCTAATTTCTGCAGTGTTGTCTTGCATGCACAACCATAAACTTGGCAACCATAATCAATTTTGCTTAGGAATAAAATCTGGTACATCCTCAAAAGGGTGATTCGATCTGCCCCCCAGTTAAAATTAGATACAACTTTAAGAATATTAAGTCGAAGCTTCACGTTACATACAACTTCATTAACATGTTGAGTAAAAGTTAATTTTTTATCAAATGTAACACCTAGATACTTAATGCTATCTTCATAAGGTAAAATCGAATAGTTTAAAAACAACGTAGGGATCTCTTCCACTCTTCTTAATCGACAAAATCGTATAGCTTTGGTTTTTTTCTGGTGAAAATTTGAACCCTTTAGTACTGGCCCATGATGTTGAAGCATTAATAGCAGTCTGGATCTTTTGACAAGCTTCAACAGCTGTGGACTTACTACAGATTATTGCATAATCATCAGCAAAGGCCAGACCATGCACCCCGACAGGAACTTGTTCTAGTAAACCGTTGACAGCTACATTAAAGAGTGTTGGACTAAGAACGCTTCCCTGAGGTAACCCTTCTTCCTGAGGGTAAGCAGAAGAAATGTAAGAGCCCACTCTTACTTTCAGGTAACGTTCTGACAAAAAATCTTTCAGACAATAGAATAAATTACCCACAACACCCCACTCTACAAGTTGCAAAAGGATACCCCCTCGCCAGGTAGTGTCGTAGGCTTTTTCTAAGTCAAAAAACACTGCAACAGTCTGGTTTTGCACAGCAAAAGCATTCTGTATCTCCCGAGTAAGGAACATCAAAGGGTCAGAAGTACTTCTATTTTTCCTAAAGCCAAACTGCCGATTAGATCAAAGATTCTTTGAATCCAAATACCACACAAGTCGAGCATTGACCATCCTCTCATAAATCTTGCTAACACAACTAGTTAGAGCAATTGGCCTATAGTTCTTAGGAAGGAAGGAATCTTTAAAAGGTTTTAAAACAGGTACAATAATCGATATCTTCCAAGACTCTGGTGAAGTTCCTGAAAGCCAAAAACTGTTTAAAATGTCTAAAAGAAATTGTTTTGTACTTCTAGGCAAATTAAAAATCATTGAGTACGTACAGTATATCATCTTCCCCAGGAGATGTTGGGGAAGATAACGATATAGCATGATCTAATTCTTTCATGGTGAAAGGAAGATTATACGACTCTGAATTTAAACTAACAGCAGGAACAACCGTGGTACCGTCCCTAATACTCCTGAATGCAGGAGAGTAATGTAGGGCACTAGATATATTAGAGAAATGCCTACCAAAGGTTTCTGCAACTTCTCCAGAATCAGATATGAGGAAGCCATCAATTTTCAATATAGGCAAGGGAGGTGGAGAAAATTTCCCTTGCAGCTTTCGGATTCTGTTCCAGACAAACGACATAGGGGAATCATATTTTAATTCACTTATATATCTGATAAACGATTCCCACTTTGCTTGCTTAAATGTTTTCTTTTGCTTAGCAAGAGCTCTTTTATAGATAATTTTATTTACCAAGCAAGGATATCTAAGATATCTCTTGTAGCAAGTTCTTGTTATCTTTCGGCTCAAGGCGCATGCATCACTCCACCAAGGTACTAGAGGACGACGAGGTTTACCAGACGTCCGAGGAATAGACAGCATGGCACCACACAGCAATATACTGATTAAATACTCATAAGCAGATGTTGGGCTCTGAAAATCTTTTATATCTTGATCAACTTCAGTAGATTTTTTGAATAATCCCCAGTCAGCCTCCCCTACCTTCCATTTTGGTAAACATGGAGATGGAATATTTTTCATATACTTTAAGTGAATGGGCCAATGATCACTGCCATGATCATTCTGGTCTACTACCCACTGGTAATCTAACCTCAAAGACGAAGAGCAGATAGTGAGGTCAATGGCTGAGTCAGTATTATGAAATATATCATGTCTTGTAGGGGAACCATCATTCATTAAAGTGATGTCATTTAAGTCAAGCAGCTGTTCTATTATTAAACCCCACCGGTCGCAGTTTGGCTCTCCCCAGAGGGTGTGCTTGGCATTAAAATCCCCCATCAAAATGAAGGGTTTAGGAAGCTGGTCTATCAATGTCTGTAGATCGGTTAATTCTAGCTGACGAGGATTACCCTGTGCATCCTGCAATCTACTTTCTAATGATGGATCCAGGTATAAAGAACAAATAGTGATCCATTTATAATTGAAAATTTGAACTGCACAAGCCTGCAACACAGTGTTCAATTGAACAACCCTATGATTAACAGACTTGCGGACTATGATGCCTGTGCCTCCCTGAGCACGTACACCTATCAGGGGTGGAGACCTATGGAATGAATAATTAAAACCCAAGTTGGGAGTGTTCTCTCCCAACTTTGTCTCCTGAAGACACATTGCAGATAGATCACGATCCCTAAACAGAACCCGAACTTGCTCTCTATTTGGTATAAAGCCACGGATGTTCCACTGCATGAGAGCCATTATTTAGAGGAAGGGATCTTAAAATTCCCTACTAATTTAGGAATCTGTGTCCTGGTGAGAGAGATCTTATCAGTTTTACCAGTACTATTTGATCTAGATCTAGGTGTTACAGATCTTTTAGAAGATGGGCTTTCACTTGCCATTTCAGTTTTACTTTTGTTTTTTCTATGATTGCTGAGTGACCGTGAATGAGGAGAAGAGGGAGAAAGGGCCCTCTTCTGATGAATAAGCAGGGCCTCCATCTCCTTACCGTCATCACGGTGCACTGTAATGTCAGGATCAGGTGAGGGCTCAATGTCAGGCAATGTCCCTGACAGAGAGAAGTCGTCGTCATATTGAGACCTGGCTTGAACCCTTGAACCAACAGGGTCCCCTGGCTTGACCAGTCTCTCTGCAACATGGGAAACCCCAACAGGGGGGGGATGAGAAGCCCCACCAGGGGGGGCATGGGAAGCCCCACCAGGGGGGGCATGGGAAGCCCCACCAGGGGGGGCATGGGAAGCCCCACCAGGGGGGGCATGTGAGGCCCCACCATGGGGGGCACGGGGTACCCCACTAGAGGGGGTGTGGAAAGCACCACCAGAGGGGCACAGGGGAGCCCCACCAGAAGGGGCACCAGAAGAAGCAGTATTCAATTGTTGTGCCTTCAAGGCATCCGAATAAGTTTTCCTGCCCAACAGCTTTTTGGACTGTCCCACACTGATGTGTTCGTCAAGAGATTTTAGTAATGCATCTTGTTCTTTCTTGAATGCACTATATTTCTTATCACGGGCTCGATGTTCACCCTTACAGTTTACACAAATTACTGGTCCAGAACATTCCTCGTGCTCAGGCTGACCACACGATTCACAGAGTTTATTTCTGGTACAAACATTAGAGGAGTGTCCAAAACCAAAACATTTAAAGCATTGGAGCACTTTCGGTCTATAAGGACGAACTTCCATGATTTCACTGTCAAGAATAATTTCAGATGGCATAAAAGAATTTATAAATGTTAAAATAAGCATTGATGAACGGGGCACTTTAAAAACCTTCCAAACTGCATCTGGACACATTTCCAAAATTTCCTCCTCATCCATTTCATGTAAATCTTCATTAAAGATAACACCCTTCGCATAACTAAAATTATAGTGAGGTTTTACCTCTTTTACCATACCCTCAGGATCAAGCTTCAAATTTAGGAGCATTACTGACTGAACATTGGTCTTGGTATTAACTAAAAAACTATTACACCCAAAGCGAGTTACTTCTGGGCTCCCAACATTGCCGATTTTCTGGCTTACCAACCTTTTCACCTTGAAGAGGTTGCCTCTCTCACCATGCGTCGAGATAATTAACCACTTAGCTGGGTCTGGAGATCTGGAGATTTTACTTATTCTATTAGGATCTTTTATTTCATTTGGTGGTTTATAAATGTCAAGATACCTAGGGACCTCTTCTGCCTCTACAAGTCCAACACTCATAGAATCTGACCTAAATTCTCTAAAGGCTCTGTGAGCTTCAGATGCATTGTTGAAAATTATCCAGAATTCAAAAAAACCATAATTATTGCCAAGTTTATTTCGTAATTCTTTGATGTTCCCAAATTTACAAAATTCATTAAATATCGTGTCATAATTCCAGTCTAAAGGGACTGGTTTCACATGCAGAATGTTTGTAACAAGGAGCTCATTTGAAAAAGGCTCCAAAGTTACAATGGAGGAATTACCAGGTTTTTCCTTGTCCTTATCCTTGCCTAAGTCATCAACCGAAGATCTAATTAATGTCGCCATAAGACGAAGGATTTATGATTCGTCCAGGTAGCCCCCCACCCACCATGGAGCCACATTTAGAGGACAGTGTTATCTCATACAGGGCTGCCCTAGGGGTACCACCCAGATATACACCCCACCCTCAGTGCTTAAGGCGTCATGATGTCCGTCGAGATCAGACCCAGCACTAAGAGCAGGGTTTGACATATAAACTTTCCCCTCGCTCGACCACGTTAGGTACTCGAGTTCTACGGGTGAGGTGGCATGCCAACCATCCTCACCCTCCACCAAATCCAATGAGAAAGTCCAAATCATGTCCAAAACCAATCCAAGTCATCAACATAAAATCCGTGCCTTATAGAGGGAGGAAGCAGAAGGATGAAAAGTTTTAGTAAAAGGAAAAGGGCTGACTTATTTAGTTGGATCAACAGCTGGGCACCAAGGCCCAGCGAGAAAGTAGTTCCCACCAGGCATCAGGGCCCACCTGCTGAACACTAAGCCCCCCATCCTCGGCAAGGCTTCAGCATCTGGGGGGCATGCATGCAGATATAGCATCGTAGGCAGTGCAATAAATGGCCAAATCATCCACAAACAATGAAGCTTGAACTGGGCTTGGAACTTCATCCAAGATGCTATTTATGGCGACAGCAAAGAGGGTCACACTGAGAACACTTCCTTGTGGAACACCTTCCTCTTGTTTAAAGGGGGACAACAGAAAGTTCCCTACTCTCACTTTTATTAATCTCTCGGATAGGAAGGAATGAATGAACCGAATTAAGTTTCCCTTAATACCCATTTTCTGTGGTTGTTTAAGAATTCCATTATGCCAAGTAGTGTCATAAGCTTTCTCTAAATCAAAGAAGACCCCTATTGTTTGACACTGATTGACAAAACCATGCTGAATTTGGTTGGAGAGTCTCATAAGTGGGTCAAGGGTAGATCTATTTTTACGAAACCCAAATTGGAAAGGAGAGAGAAGCTTATTTGATTTTAAGTGCCATACCAAGCGATAATTTATAATTTTTTCCATTAACTTGCAAACACAGCTTGTTAGTGCTATAGGTCTATAACTTGAACTTTGTTGGGGATCTATATTTGGTTTTTGAACGGGGATTATGATGGAAATTTTCCAGGATCTCGGCATAACTGCAGTCTCCCAAATCTTATTAATGATCTTAAGAAGGTAGCGTTTGGCCTCTTCAGGTAGCTTCCTAAGCATTATATATAAAATAGTATCTTCACCAGGAGAAGTGTCATCTGTTGAAGAGTGCTTCATGTAGTTCTTGAAAAGAGAATCTTGCATTGTATGCCTCCCGGTTATTACGAGATAGATTCAGACTGACCTGAGTGTTCCTGATTCTTTGGAATTCACTAGAATAGTTTTTTGGGCTAGAAATGTTGGAGAAATATTGACCCAATGATTCAGCTACATCTGAAGGGTTTGTAATGAGGTTATTTCCTACTCTCAAAGAGGGAGTTTTGGGTGGCACAAACTTCCCTGCAAGTTTTCGTACCTTTTTCCATACAAACATCGATGGTGTTTTAGAGATAATTCCATTTATATAATAAATCCAAGAGTCTTTCTTGGCAAGACAGAAGTATCGGCGTTGTTTTGCCATGGCTCGCTGATATATTGTTTTAGAAGTGGAAGTGCCACTTGATTTGTATTTCTTGTAACATCATCTAGTAATTTTTCTTAAGGTGGCACACTTTTTGTCCCACCATGGAACTGTTGGTCTCCTTGGCTTTCCAGTAGTTTTTGGAATAGAGGCTTCTGCACTGGCTAATACAGTGTTTGTCCAATACTCATATGCTTCAATATGGTTGTTAAAGGATTCAAATGGTTTATCTAGATGGATATCCTTTTTATACTTCTCCCAATCAGCTTCCAATGGTTTCCATTTCTGTAGGGACATTTCTGGTAAACTTTAAAAGAATGGGATAGTGATCACTGCCATTTAAAAATTAATTTACTGACCAAATAAAATCTAAAGCTATTGCAGAGGAACATATACTCAGATCAATAGCAGAGTAAGAATTAAAATATATATTATGGTAAGTCATAGTACCATCATTTAAAAGCACAATATCATTATTATTAATAATGTCTTCTATAATTTTACCTTCAATATCTGAAGTATGCTCCCCATAACGGATTATGGGCATTAAAATCACCAAGAATAAAAAATGGTTGTGGCAGTTGATCAATTAGTGATTGGATATCAGCATTTGTGAAGTTTAATCTAGGAGGCAGGTAGATGGAACACACAATAATCTGCTTGTCTACTGTGATCTTAAGAGCAACAGCCTGCAAATTTGTACTGAGGGCTACAGGCAAGCATTCCAGTGATTTGCTCACGATAATAGCTGCTCCTCCATGTGCTCTATCACCCACTGGAGGGGTGGATTGATTGATTGATTGATTGTGAGTAATCTGGCGTCAAACTACCAGGTAACGGATTGAAGTGGAGCCCTTGTGGTAGTAAGGGCTTTAGAATAACTCTTGGCTCTTCTCAAGAGCCGTCTTGCATGTCCAATACTGATGTGCTCTGTATATGCTTTATTAACTGCTGCTGTTTCAACTTTAAATTCTTCACATATTTTATCAACTGATTTGTGCTCTAGCTGACAATTAATACATTTAGGTATATCTGAGCATGGGCCATGTTCTAGGGCAGAGCAATTATTATACATCTTATTATTTTTACAAACTTTAGATGGATGACCAAATCTAAAACAATTAAAGCACTGTAATGCTTTTGGTTGAAAAGGTCTAATTCGCACTCTTTCATTTTCTATTAATATATGAGATGGTACATTACTGTCTTCAAATGTAAAAATCATCATGTTGCCATTTGGGACTTTTTTCACTTTCCATACAGTTGGTGGACACATATCTAAAATTTCTGCTTCAGTAAACTCGTACAGGTCTCTATCAAAAACAACACCTCTTCCATAGCTAAAATTTTAGGGTGAAGGACCTAATTTTCTCTACTATATCGTTGTTATCAACTTTCATCCTTGTTAGCATCTGTGACTGAGTTTTAGATTTTGCATGAATAAGTACAGAGCTCTTACCAAATCTACTAATGTCACCACTCATTATGCCACCTATTTTTTGCTGAAGGTATCTACTAAACTTGTAATAGTTGAAGTTCTCCTCCTTGGCTTTTACTACCAGCCATTTAGGAGGTTGGGGGACTCTTATTTTGCCAACGTTGCTACTATTGGAGTTGATTGGATTCCATTCTGCAGGTTTATAAATATCTAAGTTTCTTGGGGCTTTATCCATCAAGGCTCCTTTAACTAAAGAGTTACATACTTTCAAAGTATCAATACTACAGGTTGCTTTAAAAGCATCTTCATGTTTATTAAATGTTACCCAAGCTTCCCATTTTACTTCTGTGTCAAGAAAGTTCATACGAATCTCAGCTATAATGCCAATGAATGAATGAATAATTAATAATTATCTGGCGTCGTGACTACCAGGATCATTGACGCCGAATGAAGCCATTTGGACAACCAATTTGGGAAAAATCCACACACACACATCATAAAAAACTCTTAAAATTCCGCATCAGTTATTATACTATAGCTAGCGCAAAGATGCTACTTACGCATTAAACACCACCAAAGCTAAATTATTATTATTATTATAAAATATTTTAACCAGGCCACCGAGCCGACCTTCAGCTCCCATGGGGCTGGCCCAAAGGATTAGATAAAATGCAAGGTCAAGGCCAAAAGCCACGAGCTTGGACCAAACAGGTCATATAGGATAATAATGAATGAATTTAGATTAAATAAAAAATTGCACAGAGGCAAAGGCTTTCATACTAGAACACAAACAGGCAATAAATACATTTATTCACGTTTCCATACATTATTTCTAAAAAACCAAAGCTAAAACCTACACATACATAAAAGTGAAATACCTAAATTTCGTTAAAAACTCCATTCTTTTAAAAATTTCAACCACACACTTCATAATCATACTGCGCTTCTTCACCCAAAATCTTTGTCAAACTGTAATTACCATCTCTATCTCTTTTGTCTTTAAAGTGCTGCTCTCTCAGTTCCCGATGACTAGGACATTCAACTAGCAAATGCTTAATAGTCATCGCGACGAGACAGTCATCACAGTAAGGTTGGTATTCACCACTCATGAGATACCCATGTGTCAATCTTATATGTCCTATACGGAGGCGGCATATCGTTACTTCCCATTTCCTAGGCATAGATTCATATTTCCAAGGGTGTGTACGTGTGGCAAACTCTTTCATTTTATTTGGTCCTGCTTCGTTCCATTGCTGTTCCCATAATCTTGCAATGAACTTTGATATACTAGGAAAAAAGTCTCTATATGGTACAGCAATTGGTCTTGGTATCATATTGGTTGCTGCTGATTTAGCTAGTTGGTCTGCTTTTTCATTTCCATATATATTTACGTGCGCTGGGACCCAGCAAAAAGATATAGTAATCCCTCTACGCTGATGTAGAAATACCCACATGTGAGATTTTCAATGTAATTGGATGATCAGTATTGAAAATTTCAAGTGCCTGTAATGCACTTTTGGAATCACAAAAAGATGGTGATGTTAGTGGAATTCTGGAGGGTTGCAATATGTTCCAATGCTGTTAAAATTCCATACAGTTCCGCTGTGAAGTTCGATGCTATGATGGGTAGTGCTCCTCTGCGGCTAAAATCATCACTAAAAACTCCATATCCGACTCCATCATCAGTTTTGGAGCCATCAGTAAAAACAAATGTAGAGCCTGAGTGCTCTGCAGCATGTTCTAAAAATAATACTCTGATTTCTGTATCTGATTTTTCTCTTTTAATACCTTTAAAATATTTACAAAATTTAATTACAGGTAATTTCCATGCTGGGGTAATTGGTAAATTAACTGGACATACAGGATTTCTTGACATATTCATTTTTTCCAAGATCTTTTTCACTCTAAAACTAAAAGCTTAGGAAATCTTGGATGATTTTCATAAAAGTTGTTGAAACAATTTCTATTTACTGCTTCAAAGGCTTTAGAGTTGGGGATTCTCTGAACCCTAAACCAATATCTGATAATTGATGATTGGCGATATAACTCTAGTGGGATTTCTCCCGCATCAATTAATAAACTTAAGATGGGAGAAGATCGAAAGGCACCTGTTGCCAAGCGTATACCGGTATGATGTACTGAATCTAAGATTGCAAGACGATTGGATGAAGCAGAAGAATATATTTTCACATCCATAAAGTAACTTTGAAATAATAAGTGATTTGTGTAGTTTTATAATTGTCTGCCTGTCTGCACCCCAGTTGGTATTAGATAATACTTTCAAAATACTTAAAGCTTCAAGGCACTTGGTTTTAATATGTTTCAGATGGGGAAGCCAATTGAGTTTTTTGTCGAA
Source organism: Macrobrachium nipponense (assembly GCF_015104395.2). Lineage (NCBI taxonomy): Eukaryota > Metazoa > Arthropoda > Malacostraca > Decapoda > Palaemonidae > Macrobrachium > Macrobrachium nipponense. The sequence continues at coordinate 101,133,363 of NC_087200.1, read as the reverse complement.
TATGAGGCCTAAGAAGCGTACCTCTTCAACACAAGGTGTTCTATGGTTGTACAGATAAAGGTCTGGGTCAGGGTGTACTCCCCGAAGGTGGCAAAAATGCATAACAGTAGTCTTACTGGCTGATATTTTAAATCCCTGTTGTTCAGCCAAGTTTACTATCTTATTTATTGTCAATTGTAATTTCCTTTCTGCAACTGACATTCGTGATGCAGCACAGATATTGAAAGATCGTCTACGAATAGGGTACTCAATACATCCTTGGGTATAACAGACGCGACACCATTTATTTGCTAACGCAAAAAGCAAAAAAGTGTGACACTAAGCACACTTCCTGTGGGACACCCTCTTCTTGGCATCTTCTATCTGATAATGTGTGCCCACTTTAACTTGAAAATATCTACATTTCAAGAATGCTAATAATGAATAGGGGTAATTTTCCTCGTAGACCACAGGTATGAATTGTCTTAAGAATGCCATGTCTCCAAGCAGTGTCATAAGCTTTCTCAATATCAAAAAAAATAGTTATATGGTGCTGCTTGGAGGCAAATGCTTCACATATGGAGGTTTCCAGCTGCAGTAGGACATCTACTGCCGATGCATTTTTCATTTTTCTAAATCCATATTGTGAGGGTGAGAAAACTACCATTTTACGCTTCTAAATGCCAGACAAATCTTGTATTCACCATTTTTTCCATTAACTTGCATAAACAGCAAGTTAGTGCTATTGGTCGATAACTAGCCACTGAAAAAGGGTCTTTACCTGGTTTAACAAAAGGTAATACAAAAGCCAATTCCCATATGACTGGGTAGCTACTTTCATGCCATAATCGGTTAATTATACTTATTATAAATAGTTTTGTATTTTTTGAAACATGCCTAAACATTTGATAGGGAATTTCATCCGGACCAGGGGCAGTGTTATTGCTGCTGGCCAGGGCAGCATCAAATTCCCTTTCTGTAAAGGGTAAATTATATGGCTCGATCTTATCTGTGGAAAAGTCTAATCGCAGTTGTTCTTCTCTTCTTCTATATTGATATCCAGGGGAACTGTCAGATTTGTTTGAAACTTGTGCAAAATGATCGGCGAGTTTATCACTGACATCTTTTGCGTTGGCGATGAGGTTGTCATTAACCTTTAAGTACTGGGGGAGGACTGGGAGTAAATTTCCCAGCGATCTTTTTTATTTTTTCTTCCCATATACTGCGATAGGTGTTCGGTGGTTAATGGATGATACAAATGACGCCCATGACTGCCTTTCTAGCAGTTTTCATTGCCTTTTGAAAACGTGCTCTATTCTGCTTGTATATTATCATGTTTGCTATAGTTCGGGTGTCTACGATAACGTGTAAGTGATGTTCTTGTGACTCGGTGTAACAGTGTGAGCTCTTCACACAACCACGGGACTGGGCGTCGTCTAAAAAGACCTGTAGTTTTTGGTATAGAATGTATACCTGCTGTATGGAATGTCCCATTTAATAAATCGATTGCATCATCTGCCGTTGGGAAGTCATTTGCCTCACTTTCTATTTCGCTTAGCTCGTTGGAAATTTGTTCCAAATTCTGCTTTTTCAACATTCCCACCCGGGTGGAGATTCTTTGAACTGGTGGGTCATCATTGGAATTTATTATTATGGGAGCATGGTCACTGCTTTGCCAGTCATCATTGGTCTTCCATCTGAAATCCATCGTGCAATTGGAACTAGATAGTTGTAAGGTCTAAGCATGAGACTGTACCTGTCTGGATATGATAATGAGTGGGTTCTCCAGTATTTAAAAAGTCTAAATCTTCATTTTTTCTATTATGGAAGCTATAATATTTCCTTTTTGATTTGATGTCACATCTCCCCATAAAGGATGTCTGCCATTTAAGTCTCCATGAGAAGAAATGGTCGTGGAAGCTGATGAAGTAAATCAATTAGTTCTTTTCGCGAGTGATGGGATTGGTTTGGTGGAAGATAAAGGGAAACAGAGTGTGTATTTTCGTCTTAGGTGAATTTGAACCGCAAACAGCCTGTAAAGGTGTATTTAGTGGGATTGGAAAATGAGGAATGTCCCTGCGAACATAAATAAGGCAACCTCCATGTCTTCCACTTCCAACCAAATTATATTGTGTTCTATATGATATATACTCTCTAGGGCAAGGTGTGTGGACATCAAGCATATTTCTTGTAAACATACAGCAATAGGGGAGTATTTATAGAGTAACACTTTAAGTTCCTTCATACTTCTTTGCACGAAGTCCCTGACAATTCCACTGTAAAATTGAAGAGAAGGTGTCTAGGTTTTGGAGGGTAGTCCTCTATTCAAGGTCATTTTTGAATGTTTAGTGGATGGGAAGCTTTGCTTGTAAGTTTTTTGATGATTGTTTTTTCTTCGCCAGTTTGCTCATTGATTTTGGTTTTATCTTTTGTTGGAGTTAATGGAGGAGAGGATGAGGGTGTTCTTACCCTCTTCATTTGTTTTTTCCCTCTAATTCCATTAAATCAGGCAGAGATTCTGCCTGAGATAATGCAAAAGGAGGAGTAGAGGGAGGTTTGAGGGAGATATCCAGTTTGTTATATGGAATGTTTATTTTGTCCGTCTTTGCCGATTGTGCTCTAACCTTACTAGGCTGAGCACTTGGCCCAGTATGTCGGGCCACAGGAGTAGAAGTATCCTTTATTGAGGATGAGGAAGGATCAGCAGATTGGAGTGGAGCCCTAGTGGTGGAATGTTGAACCACAGGGGCTGAGGCATCCGCTTTCATTGAGGATGATGGAAGGAGCCCTTGTTGGTAGTAAGGGCTTTAGAATAACTCTGGCTCTTCCCAAGAGTCGTCTTGCATGTCCAATACTGATGTGCTCTGTATATGCTTTATTAACTGCTGCTGTTTCAACTTTAAATTCTTCACATATTTTATCAACTGATTTGTGCTCTAGCTGACAATTAATGCATTTAGGTATATCTGAGCATGGGCCATGTTCTAGGGCAGAGCAATTATTACACATCTTATTATTTTTACAAACTTTAGATGGATGACCAAATTTAAAACAATTAAAGCACTGTAATGCTTTTGGTTGAAAAGGTCTAACTCGGCCAACTCTTTCATTTTGTATTGACTTATATGAGATGGTACATTACTGTCTTCAAAAGTAAAAATCATCATGTTGCCATTTGGGACGTTTTTCACTTTCCATACAGTTGATGGGCACATATCTAAAATTTCTGCTTCAGTAAAACTCGTACAAGTCTCTATCGAAACAAACCACCTCTTCCATAGCTAAAATTTAAGTGAGGAATAATTTTCTCTATTATATCGTTGTTATCAACTTTCATCATTGTTAGCATCGTGACTGAGTTTTAGATTTTGCATGAATAAGTACAGAGCTCTTACCAAATCTACTAATGTCACCACTCATTATGCCACCTATTTTTTGCTGAAGGTACCTACTAAACTTGTAATAGTTGAAGTTTCCTCCTTGACTTTTACTACCAGCCATTTAGGAGGTTGGGGGACTCTTATTTCGTCAACGTTGCTACTATTGGAGTTGATTGGATTCCATTCTGCAGGTTTATAAATGTCTAAGTTTCTTGGGGCTTTATCCGTCAAGGCTCCTTTAACTAATGAGTTACATACACTCAAGGTATCAATACTACAGGTTGCTTTAAAAGCATCTTCATGTTTATCAAATGTTACCCAAGCTTCCCATTTTCCTTCTGTGTCAAGAAAGTTCATACGAATCTCTGCTATATTGCCAAACATTTTGTTCAAAAGATGTCGAGATATCCCCTCTAGTTACACTGAAGTGGAATATTTTTTATATGTATAAACTTTCAAATGCATCACTCTACTATTAGTTGGCATCTGGGGGGTTCAAAGAATGGTCTTTGTTTGAGCAAGAAGTCGTCAACGGTGCCAGTGAGTCCATTTCCCAGGGGATGTGGGTTCATAGTCCGGATCCATATTTTTTGGTTTACTAAAAAAAAAAAATAAAACTCTTACTACTTGGTTATATCAAGAAAGTATCGTGAGTCACTCAGGTATTCACACTCTCCACCAATGGCACTAGTGAGAGTTGACTCCCAATGGTCCACCCCATACCCTACCCATACAGGATAGCACCAATACGTTTGTGGTGGCCCAGGTATAAGCCAATCCGCCTGCTGGGAGCTCTGATTCCACTAATGGGAATCAACTCCCCACCACAAACGTATTGGTGGGCTTCCGGACAAAAGCCAGGAGTCCCACCCCCAGAAAACCAGCTCCCCCTGGATTTCCGATGGGCCCAGTCCCCCCTGGCGATGGTTCCGCCCTCAAGATAGCAATGGGAAAATCCCATTACTTACTCTCAGGTCCAAACCATATCAGGTGGTGACTCAACCACCACAACTCCCACTATTAGCTTCAAATGCAAACCCTTCCTAACCAACGATCCCTTCTCAGACTCACCTTAGTAGTTAAATTAGACGAAAGTGTAATGTCCACACCATTTATTGCCAAAAGTTTGTAGGCGTTCCGTCAGGATCCGGCCTTCACACGAGTGAAGGCAGGATCCCTTACCCCCTCACCACGTGAAGGAACCTACTCGAGGGGAGCTATATTGCCAAACATGTTCAAAGATATCGAGATATCCTCATAGTTACACTGAAGTGGAATATTTTTCATATGTATAACTTTCAAATGCATCACTCTACTATTATTGGCATCTGGGGGGTTCAAAGAATTGTCTTTGTTTGAGCAAGAAGTCGTCAATGGTGCCAGCGAGTCCATTTTCCCAGATGTAGGTTCATAGTCCGGAATCCATTATTTTGGTTTACTAAACAAAAAACTCATACTACTTGGTTTATATCAAAAGAAAGTATCGTGAGTCACTCAGGTATTCACATTCTCTCCCCAAAAAAAACCCAATGGCACTAGTGAGAATTGACTCCCAATGGTCCACCCCATACCCCACCCATACAGGATAGCACCAATACGTTTGTGGTGGCCCAGGTATAAGCCAATCCGCCTGCTGGGAGCTCTGATTCCACTAATGGGAATCAACTCCCCACCACAAACGTATGGTGGGCTTCCAGACAAAAGCCAGGAGTCCCCACCCCCAAAAAAACCCCAAAAAAAAGCCCCCCCAGCCCCCCCTGGATTCCGATGGGCCAGTCCTTGGAGATGGTTCCGCCCTCAAGATAGCAATGGGAAAATCCCATTATTAACTCTCAGGTCCAAACCATATCAGGTGGTGACTCAACCACCACAACTCCCACTATTAGCTTCGAATGCAAACCCTTCCTAACCCACGATCCCTTCTCAGACTCACCTTAGTAGTTAAATTAGACGAAAGTGGAAATGTCCACACCACTTATTGCCAAAAGTTTGTAAGCGTTCCGTCAGGATCCGGCCTTCACACGAGTGAAGGCAGGATCCCTTACCCCCTCACCACGTGAAGGAACCTACTCGAGGGGAGCCATATTATGAACAACATCTAATTTCTGCAGTGTTGTCTTGCACACACAACCATAAATTTGGCAACCATAATCAATTTTGCTTAGGCATAAAACCTGGTACATCCTCAAAAGGGTGATTTGATCTTCCCCCCAATTAAAATTAGACACAACTTTAAGAATATTAAGACGAAGCTTCACGTTACATACAACTTCATTAACATGTTGAGTAAGTTAATTTTTTTATCAAATGTAACACATAGATACTTAATGCTATCTTCATAAGGTAAAATCGAATCATTTAAAAAAAGCGTAGGGGTCTCTTCCACTCTTCTTAATCGACAAAATCGTATGGCTTTGGTTTTTTCTGGTGGAAATTTGAACCCTTTAGCACTGGCCCATAATGTTGAAGCATTAATAGCAGTCTGGATCTTTTGACAAGCTTCGACAGCTGTAGACTTACTAAAGATTACTGCATAATCATCAGCAAAGGCCAGACCATGCACCCCGACAGGAACTTGTTCTAGTAGACCGTTGACAGCTACATTAAAGTGTGTTGGACTAAGGACATTTCCCTGAGGTAACCCTTATTCTTGAGGGTAAGCAGAAGAAATGTAAGAGCCCACTCTTACTTTCAGGTAACGTTCTGACAAAAAATCTTTAACAGGCACAATAATCGAATTCTTCCAAGACTCTGGTGAAGTTCCTGAAAGCCAAAAACTGTTTAAAATGTCTAAAAGAAATTGTTTTGTACTTCTAGGCAAATTAAAAATCATTGAGTACAGTATATCATCTTCCCCAGGAGATGTTGGGGAAGATAACGAGATTGCATGATCTAATTCTTTCATGGTGAAAGGAAGATTATACGACTCTGAATTTAAACTAACAGGAGGAACAACCATGGTACCGTCCCTAATATTTCTGAATGCAGGAGAGTAATGAAGGGCACTAGATATATTGGAGAAATGCATACCAAAGGTTTCTGCAACTTCTCCAGAATCAGATATGAGGAAGCCATCAATTTTCAATATAGGCAAGGGAGGTGGAGACAATTTCCCTTGCAGCTTTCGGATTCTGTTCCAGACTAATGACATATAGGAATCATATTTTAATTCACTTATATATCTGATAAATGATTCCCTCTTTGCTTGCTTACATGTTTTCTTTTATAGATAATTTTATTGACCAAGCAAGGATATCTACGATATCTCTTGTAGCAAGTTCTTGTTACCTTTCGGCTCAAAGCGCATGCATCACTCCACAAAGGTACAGTGGTACCTCGAGATACAAAATTAATCCGTTCTTAGGCGGCCTTCGTATCATGAGTTTTTCGTATCTTGGAACACATTTTACATGTAAAATGGCTAATCCGTTCCAAGCCCTCCAAAAACACCCCAGTAAATTCATAATAAAGCTAAATTGACCTATAAAACGATATTGTTATTGTACAATAAAGTTTCATACATACTTACCTGACAGATATATACTTGGCTATAGACTCCATCGTCCCCGACAGAAATTCAAATTTCGCGGCACACGCTACAGGTAGGTAAGGTGATCTACCGCCCTGCCACTGGGTGGCAGGAATAGGAACCATTACCGTTCTAGAACCAGATTTTCTCTTCCACCTGTCTCCTGAGGGGAGGCTGGGTGGGCCATTTAATCGTATATATCTGCCAGTTAAGTATGTATGAAACTTTATTGTACAATAACAATATCATTTTCATACATTCAACTTCCCTGTCAGATATATACTTAGCTGATTGGCACCTTTGGCGGAGGGTAAGAGACAGCTAATTACTGATTAGACAGGTAAACAACATACGTTGTAGGTAATATATCTACCAAAAAACCTTGGTTCCTACCTGTTTTGGTGGAAGATTTCATAGCTACTGCTTAGAAGTATGCTTCGCCTCAAGAGCCTCAGCGAGGATGTGACCTATGGCTAAGAGCTCTTGTGGGGACTGTCGATGGGGTCTTATCCACTTACATGACAATACACCTATGCCTAATGGAATAATAAAGGAGTACAACACCGATCCCGATCACCCGATCCTAACCGTGGATTAGTCCTAAGATTGAAAGGAGTTATCCCCAACCACCTTTCAAACAACCTTAAAATTCAACACCAAATTATTTTTAAAACCAAAACTAAACAAAATTAAGGATCAGTCTTATCTCCTTTACCCAGCACTGTATCCGCTGATACATAAGGACCCAGAGAGAAGCATTTCTCGTATGTCACTCTCACATCCTTTAAATAATGGGAGGCAAACACCGAGTTGCATCTCCAGTACGTCGCTGCTAAGATATTTTTCATCGACTTCTGGGCCAAGGCCTCGAAGGGTTTCCATTTTTGGCTAAAAATAAAGGCCGGAAAGATACCACTGCAGTCTCTCCTTTAAATCCCACTCTCGAGTCTAGAGCCTGCAACTCACTGACTCTCTTGGCAGTTGCGAGAGCCATGAGAAAAATGCATTTTCTTGTAATATGTCTGAAGGATGCTTGATGAGGAGGCTCGAACTTCTCTGACGTGAGGAACTTCAGAACCACGTCTAGATTCCAGCTAGGGGGAAGCGAAGCTTTCGATTTTGATGTCTCAAAAGACCGTATCAGGTCATGAAGATCTTTGTTTTCTTCTATGTTCAGGCCCCTGTTCCTGAACACAGCAGATAGCATGCTTCTATACCCCTTTCTTGTAGAAACTGCCAATTGAGATTCTTCTCTCAGGTATAGAAGAAAATCAGCAATATCGGTCACAGAGGTATCGGAGGAGGACAGCTTCTTCGCCTTACACCATCTATGGAAGACTTCCCACTTCGATTAGTAGATCCGCATGGTAGAGGATCTTCGTGCTCTTGCAATTGCTCTTGCAGCCTTGCGAGAAAAGCCTCTCGCTCTGACCAGTCTTTCGATAGTCGAAAGGCAGTCAGGGAGAGAGCGTGGATGTTTTTGTGAAACCTCTCTAAGTGGGGTTGTCTGAGCAGATCTGTCCTTTCGGGAAGAGATTTGGGAAAGTCCATCGTCCATTCCAGTACCTCTGTGAACCATTCTCGAGCGGGCCAAAAGGGAGCGATGAGTGTCATCCTCGTTCCTTCCGAGGACACAAACTTCCTTAACACTTCCCCCAGTAGCTTGAACAGGGGAAAAGCGTAAGCATCTATGCCCGACCAATCCATGAGAAGGGCATCGATTGCTATGGCTCTGGGATCCTCCCTTAACGAGCAGAAGTTCTCCATCCTTCTGGAGAGGAACGTCGCAAACAGGTCTACTTGAGGATTCCCCCATAGAGACCACAGTTTCTGGCAGACTTCTGAATGGAGAGTCCATTCTGTAGGAAGGACCTGGTTCTTCCTGCTCAGGACCTGGTTCTTCCTGCTGAGTCTGTCTGCTCTTATATTCCTCCCTCCTTGAACGAATCTTGTTAGGAGTACTATTTTCCGTTCCTCTGCCCAGATCAATAGAGCTCTTGCTAACTCGTATAGGGAGAAAGAGTGAGTCCCCCCCCTGCTTTCTGATGTATGCCAGAGCCATGGTGTTGTCCGAGTTGACCTGGACCACCACGCCTCTGACGTCCTCTTCGAAATGCCTCAGAGCCAAATGAATGGCTAAAAGCTCCTTCGCATTTATGTGCCAAGACATCTGTTCTCTCGTCCAGATGCCTGACACTTCCTTCGTTCCTAGTGTTGCTCCCCATCCTGTTTCCGAGGCGTCGGAAAACAACACTAGGCGAGGGTTCCGCAGAGACAAGGACACTCCCTCGTTCTTTCTTAGAGGGTTTAACCACCATTGCAAGTGGCACTTGATCTCTTGTTGTAGAGGGAAAGAATCCGCAAGTTCTCCTGTCTTCTTGTTCCACATTTTCCTCAGGTAGAACTGCAGAGGTCTCATGTGCAGCCTCCCCAGAGAAACGAACTGCTCTAGCGACGAAAGGGTGCCCAGAAGACTGAGCCATTCCCTTGCTGAGCTTCACTCTTTCTCTAGGAAGGCCGAGACTTTCTCCAATCCTCGAGCAATCCTTTCTTGGGATGGAAATGCTCGAAAACCCCGAGAATCCATCCGAATCCCCAGATACACAATGGCCTGGCTGGGGATCATCTGAGATTTCTCAAGGTTTACGAGCAATCCGAGTGATCTTACCAGATCTAGAGTTGTTTCCAAGTCCTCCAAACACTGTTGTCTCGATCTCGCTCTTATGAGCCAATCGTCCAAATAGTGATATTTTCACCCCCTTCAGATGTAGCCATCTTGCTACGTTCTTCATCAATGCCGTAAACACTTGAGGAGCCGTCGAGAGGCCGAAGCACAAAGCCCTGAATTGGTAAATCCTGCTCTGCACCATGAATCGAAGATATTTTCTCGATGAAGGATGCAGGGGGACGTGAAAGTAAGCGTCCTGCAGGTCGAGGGAGACCATCCAATCTCCTGGACGCAGAGCCGCAAGTACCGAGTTAGAAGTCTCCATAGAGAACTTTGTCTTCTCCACAAAGCGGTTCAATGCGCCCACGTCCAGCACAGGCCTCCAACCACCTCCCCCCCCGAAGCTTTTGGCACTAGAAAAAGGCGATTGTAAAAACCCCGGGAGTGAGGATCCTGCACTGTTTCGATGGCCTTCTCCAACATTTGTTGTACCAGATGTAACAGGGATTCCCTTTTTGCAGGATCTTTGTACCTCGCTAACAGCTCCCTCGGTGTCGACGTCAATGGAGGTCTGTCTCTGAAGGGGATGAGATATCCTTTCTTTAGTATTTCCAGAGACCAGGAATCTGCTTGTCTCGAGGCCCAAGCTTCCGAAAACTTCAGCAGCCTGGCCCCTACTGGTGCTTGGAGGACTGGTATCTCATTTGGTCTTCTTTGTTATCTAAAGGAAGACCTTCCTCTTCTCTCTGATCCTCTTTTTCTAGGGGCTCGGCCTGATGAACTCCCTCGAAAGGGCGGCTGAGCGCTTCGTGACTCCCTCTTTGTGGCAGGAACAGCTGGTCTCGACTTCTTCGCTGATTGTACTAGCAAGTCTTGCGTTGCCTTCTCAGTCAGCGAGTGAGAAATATCTTTCACTAACTGAGAAGGGAAAAGCTGTTTCGAAAGAGGGGCGTATAGGAGAGACGCCCTCTGAACGGGAGAGACAGCTTTTGTCAAGAGAATTTGAGAATTCCTGCCCCAAACAGGGATGCCACTTCTCCCGATCCATCTTGGACCGCCTTGTCCATACAGGGCAATATGCTATGTAGGACTTCGGGTTCTAAGAAATCGGGGTCCTGTGTCTTCTTGGCCAAAGCCCCAAGGGACCAGTCTAGTAAGTTAAAAACTTCCAAGACATGGAATACTCCCTTGAGGAGATGGTCCATTTCTGACATAGTCCAAGTCGTCTTAGCAGATGGAAGCGCATGTCTTCTTGAAGAGTCTACTAATGTAGAGAAGTCTGCGTCTGCAGCAGGGAGGCGAGTCCCATTGCTTCTCCTGTGTTATACCAAATCCCTCTCTTTCCCGATAGTCTGGAAGGGGGGCAGGTAAACACAGTCTTCCCCTTTTCTTCTTTGGATTTTAGCCAATTCCCGAAGGAATGCAAAGCCCTCTTCATTGAGATAGTCGGTTGCATTTTCAGAAATGAGGATGACTTCGATGTCCTCGTACTCGTGAATAACGAACGAGGAGAAGGGGGGGCAGCAGGACTCAGAGACTCTCCAAACTCTCTCAATAAGAGGGCTGCTAAGGTCTTATAGTCTGAAAGACCTGCCCACTTATTGGCTTCAGAGTCTGATATATCTTCCATATCATGTCCAGTCACATTAGGAGAAGAATGAGCAACCGGAGGAGGGCTCCTCTCCAAGCACAGTGAGAGGCTCTTAGCAGTACCGGCTCTAACCTGACAAGGGCTACGGCCGCCTGTGCGACATCTTGAGTCCCTGTCAGGGGAAGGCCGACCCTGCAATTTGCCCTTATTGACATTAGAAACGTCCTGATAAGGACGACGGCCGCCTGTGCGACAACTAGCGTCCCTATCAGGAGAAGGTTTTGAATGCAAAAAACCTCTCACAGAATCAGCCACATCCTGACAAGGGCGACGGCCGCCTGTGCGACATCTTGCGTCCCTGTCAGGAGAAAACTGATCCTGTGAAAAGTCCCAAAGAGGAGCCTCCTGGTCCACTTCTAACTCCATGTCTGATGAAGCTGGAGATCCTGGATCATGGCGCCTGGCTGGTACCTGGCACCTGGATGATGCATCATTCCTGGATGGTTTCTCGCGGCTGGCAGGCGCCTCTGGCGCCTGGATCCTGGCAGGAGCCTGGAGCCTGGCAGGCGCCTGGCGCCTTCTTGTATGCATCAATATTGGTTGGAGCCTCTCGCCTGGTAGGCGTTTTGCGCCTGGCAGGTGCCTGGCGCCTCGTCCAAGCTATCTGAAACTTCTGCTGGACGGGATTTTTTGATAGGAAGGAAGCGGTCCTTTCTCCGAGGAGGATCCTTCTTTAATACTCCAACCAACGAAGATATTTGCTGTTGCATTTCCTTCAGGATCTTCGTAGCAATGTCTTCTTTCGCCGTATCCGATCTAGGGGAAGGAGGATTTGATGAATAAATCTCATTCTTCTTCTTCTCAGGTGGATAGTCCTCCGGAAAACTTTCCGGGCTAGAATCCAGAGCTGGCGAATCCCACGATCTTTTAGAAGGTCTCAATAGCTTGTCAGAACTCCACCCTTTTTTCGATGAAGAATCGGATGACGAAAAATGTTATTGTTATAATACAATTAAGTTTGTTCATACTTACCTTGCAGATATATATATAGCTGTATTTTCTGAAGTCCGACAGAATTTCAAAACTCTCGGCACACGCAGTGGGCGGCCAGGTGGTAGTACCCATTCCCGCCGCTGGGAGGCGGATATCAGGAACCATTCCCATTTTCTATTCATATTTTATCAATACCACTGTCTCCTGAGGGGAGGAGGGTGAGCACCTTAATTATATATATCTGCCAGGTAAGTATGAACAAACTTAATTGTATTATAACAATAACATTTTGTTCATGAAACTTACCTGACAGATATATATATATAGCTGAATCCCACCTTCGGATGGTGGGAAGAGACAGAATAGGATTTGTAGGAAACTAAATTAAGTAGATGATGTATATCTTGGTTCCTCACCTGTTAGCAAAGTAGACTGTGATTACTGTCACTTAAGCCTGCTTCTGCTCAATCAAGAGTTGCCAGCCAGTCGGAGACCTGTAGTGCTGGTGCGCTCTGGATGCTCTGTCAACGGGGACGTGACCTCAATGTGACAAGACCCTCGAACCATACATACAAGGGCTATGAAGCAACTGACCACCACCTGACCAACTAGACCAAAACCCCCTGAAAGATAATCTAAAGGATGGGAGATCTTCACACAAGATCTCACCAACAACCAAAAACACAAAACATATTAAAAACTAACCGAACTCCTAACTAAGGGATAGGGAAAGAGCTACTTCCAGCCCCCAAGACTGTGTCTGCAGAAATGTATGGTCCAAGAGAACTACAGTCCTCGTAAATTGTTCTCACATCTCTCAAGTAATGTGAGGCGAATACAGAATTGCTCCTCCAAAAGGTGCTATCAAGGATGTCCTTGATTGACATATTCTTTTGGAAAGCAAGAGGGGTAGCGACAGCTCTGACCTCGTGAGCTTTCACTCGCAAGAGGCTCAAATCAGTCTTCTGGAAAGATGAATGAGCCTCTTTAATGACGTCCCTCAGAAAGAAAGCCACAGCATTCTTTGACAAAGGTAATTCCGGTCTCTTCACAGAGCATCAGAGATTACCTGAGGGACCTCGTACCTCCTTCGTTCTATGAACATAGAACTTGAGAGCCCTGACAGGGCACAGGACTCTCTCTGGTTCTTGGCCCACTAGACTCGACATACCCTTAATCTCGAAGCTCTTTGGCCAAGGGTTAGACGGGTTCTCGTTTTTAGCCAAGAAAGTTGGACTCAAAGAGCAGACAGCGTTGTCTCCTTTGAAGCCCACTTGACTACTAAAAGCTTGGATTTCGCTAACTCTCTTCGCCGTCGCCAGAGAAGTTAGGAAAAGAGCCTTCCTTGTCAAGTTCCGAAGAGATGCTGAGTGAAGAGGTTCAAACGGACTTGACATCAATAGTCTAAGAACCATGTCAAGGTTCCATGAAGGCGGCCTCGCCTGAGGAATCTTCGTGGTCTCGAAAGATTTCAAGAGGTCGTGAAGATCCCTGTTGTCAGAGAGGTCCAGGCCTCTATGCCGAAAAACTGCTGACAACATGCTCTTGTATCCCTTGATGGTCGGGACTGCCAATTTCTGCACATTTCTAAAGAAAAGTAGAAAATCGGCTATCTGGCTCACAGAGGTCGTGGAAGAGGAAACTCCCTCCTTTCTACACCATGCCCTGAGGGAAGCCCACTTCGATTGATAGACAGCTCTTGTAGAGGCTCTCCTTGCATTTGCGATTGCTTTCGCAGCTGTTTTCAAAAAACCTCTCGCTCTGGCCAACTTTTCGATAGTCTGAACGCAGTCAGACCCAGAGCGAGAGGTTTTGGTGATACCTTTCGAAGTGAGGCTGTTTGAGTAGATCTTTCCTCCAAAGCAACGTCCTTGGGAAGTCTACAAGGAATGACATGACCTCTGTGAACCATTCTCTCGCCGGCCACATCGGGGCGATCAGGGTCAATCTTGTCCCTTCTGAAGCCGCAAACTTCCTCATGACTTCCCCCATGATCTTGAATGGTGGGAAGGCATAAAGGTCTAGGCCCGTCCAACTCCAGAGCAATGCATCCACAGCGATTGCTCCTGGATCCAGGACCAGGGAGCAATACAGAGGAAGCCTCTTTGTCCTTGACGTCGCGAATAGGTCGACCAGAGGACGTCCCCACAACTTCCAAAGCTCCTGACACACGTCTTGATGCAAGATCCATTCTGTCGGCAGGATTTGGTCCTGTCGACTGAGAAGGTCCGCCCTGACGTTCTGCACTCCTGCGATGAATCTCCTCAGGATCGTGATCTTTCTCACCCTTGCCCACAGCAGAATCTCCTTTGCCAGGTGAAACAGAGTCCGGGAGTGTGTTCCTCCCTGATTCTTCAAATATGCGAGGGCTGTGGTGTTGTGGTGTTGTCCAAATTGACTTGGATAACTTTGTTTATCAATTTTTCTTCGAAGAACTGCAGCAACAGGAAGATCGCTGCCAGTTCTTTCACATTGATGTGCCAGACTGCCTGTTCCCCTCTCCAGGAGCCTGACACTTCTTCCCCTCCTAGTGTTGCTCCCCAGCCCGAAATGGAAGCGTCTGAAAACAACACTAGGTCGGGGCTAAGAAGATTTAGGGATAAGCCCTCTTGCAACTTCTGAGGATTGAGCCACCACCTTAGATGGCTTTTCACCGACTCTGAGATCTTCAAGATCGCATTCAGATCGTCCTTGGCCTTCCATTCGTCCGCAAGGAAAAACTGGAGAGGCCTGAGGTGCAGTCTTCCCAAGGAAACAAACCTTTCCAGCGAGGAAATGGTGCCCAGCAGACTCATCCATTCCCTCGTCAAGCAAGTCTCTTTCCCCAAGAAGGCTGAGACTTTCTCTAAGCCTAGCCGCTGACATTCCTGTGACGGAAACGCCCGAAAAGCCACTGAATCCATCTGAATCACCAGATACCCGATGGACTGTGTCGGGGTCAGATGTGACTTTTCAAGGTTGACAAGAAGTCCCAGGGACTTCACTAAGGCTAATGTTAACTAAAGGTCCTTCAGACATTTCCCCTTCGACGAAGCTCTGACAAGCCAATCGTCGAGGTATAGGGAAACTCTTATCCCTGAAGAGTGTAACCACCTTGCCACATTTTTCATGATGACGGTAAAAACCATCGGAGCCGTGCTCAAGCCGAAACAAAGGGCTTTGAACTGCCAGACTTTGTTGCCTAAAACGAATCTTAGATATTTTCTTGAAAGAGGGTGGATTGGAACGTGAAAGTACGCGTCCTGCAGGTCTAAGGACACCATCCAGTCGCCCGGTCTCAAGGCTCCTAGAACAGACTGAGGCGTCTCCATTTTGAATTTGATCTTTTCTACAAAAAGATTGAGCCTGCTTACGTCTAGGACTGGACGCCAACCCGATGACTGCTTCGGTACCAGGAAAATCCTGTTGTAAAATCCTGGTGACCCCAGGTCCACGACCTGCTCCACCGCTCTTTTTTCTCTCATTTGATCTAATAGATCGAAAAGAATCCGTTTTTTCTCTCCCTGATATGACGGAGAAAGGTCTCTGGGAGTCGTAGATAGAGGAGGAGGATCCAAAAAGGGGATCTTGTACCCATGCTCCACGATCTTGAGGGACCAAGGGTCTGTATCTCTCTCTCTCCATGCTCCTGCAAAAAACTTCAGTCTGGCTCCGACTGGTGTCTGAAGGACATAATCTTCATTTCGATGTCTTGGGCTTGAAGGAAGCTCTTCCTCTTGAAAGCCCTCTCCCTCGAGGAGCTGCTCTCGAGGGAGGAGCTCCACGAAAGGGTTTAACCTTCTTAGGAGGTCGTACAAATGAGGACGTGGAAGGAACTGCTGGATGTCTCGAGGACTGTGCTAAGAGTTCCTGCGTAGCTTTTTCTTGCAAGCTACTTGCCAGGTCCTTGACCAAAGTTTGGGGGAAGAGATGGTTCGAAAGAGGTGAAAAGAGCAGTTCCGCTTTCTGAGCGGGTGTAACCGATCTAGCGGTGAAGTTACACAGAAGAGCTCTCTTCTTAAGGAATGCCGTTCCGAAATGAGAAACTAGCTCTTCCGAACCATCCCTGACGGCCTTGTCCATGCACGATAGCACGCTGGACAGCTCCCCCAAAACTGAGCGAGTCCGGGCTTCTAGATTGCAGATCTAGAACTCCCAAGCACCAGTCCAAAAAGTTGAAGACTTCGAGAGTCCGTAGCAGTCCTTTTAAGTGATGGTCCGTTTCCGTAGGCGTCCAAGACACCTTGGCTGTGGATAAAAGGGACCTCCTCTTGGAATCTACTAGACTAGAGAAGTCCCCTTGAGCTGACGAAGGGATCTTCACACCCACATCTCCCTTGGTCTCGTACCAAACGCCCCCTTTACCACTGAGTCTAGAGGGAGGAAGGGCGAAAGTTGACTATTCTGATCCTTCCTTCGATCCATCCAGTCCTGGAGTTTCTTGAAGGCCCTCTTGGTGGACAGTGAAGTCTTCATTTCCACAAACTCCGGGGTCTTACACGACTTGGAAGACGAAAACTGCGAGGGAGGAGACCTGGGAGCTGCAGGCTGAAACTTGTCCCCGAAAGACGAACATAACAGCCGCACTAGAACCTTGTAGTCCGAGACGGACGAAACAGAAGAAGGTTCCTCTTCAATCGAGTCCGCCGGACTACTCAACTCTCCTTCTTCCCTAAGAGGAATAGGAGACCGCCCATCCGGAGAGGGCGTACGTCCAGCGGGTCTGGCCTTGATCAAAGACCCCTGCTGCTTAGAAGCAGAAGCCTTATCCAGGCTAACGTCCTTACGACGATCCTTACTGCTCGAAGGAGGCAGAGCGTCTTGACGGCGCTGAGCGTCCTTAGAGACTACCGAGACTGCCTTACTTCCATCCGAAGCTTCCTTACGCTTCTTACACGAGCGAACAGATTTAGAAGTTAACGCGTCTTTCTGAACGCTAACGAACTCCTTATAAGGAGACACGTCACTCCGAGCGTCCATACGAGCGTCCTGCTGCACGTCCTCTTCCTGCTCGGCGTCCTCCGAAGCGTCCTGGAAAGCGTCCTGCTGAGAATCCTCAAAAGCGTCCTGAGCGTCCTCTCGAGCGTCTCGTCGAGCAGCCTGCCCATGACGTCGAGAGGGAACAAAAGCGTCCTGACGACCAGCTTTCCTACCAGGAGAACGAGATCGGCGATGAACCGAAGGAGACACATTCGGAGAAAGAGACGAACGCGGAGAGGGAGAAGGAGACTGCTTCGTCCTCTTGACAGGCAGCCTGACGTCCTTCCTCCGCTTAGGCTCGACTGCTGCTAGGCGAGTCCTCTGAGCCATCAAAGAAGATAACTGGTCCTGAAGGGACAAAAGGATGTTCTTCGTAGGCGAAGAACCAACAGAAGAAGCAGGACTGAGCCTGCGAGAAGACGAGGGGCGAGGGGACGCCTCCTTCCTTCTTACAGGTACAGCTACCTGCTTCTCCAAAGAGCGACTGTAGCGCATCTTAGCGTCATCACCGGATGACATCCTACCTCTCTTCTGAGGCGGAAAGGCGTCATACGCATCCGGAGAAGAGCGCAATGAAACTGGATAGGACGTGAAGCGTCCTCACTACGAAAAGTCCTTTTCAGAGGACGCGAGTCTCTCCGAGCGCTCCACCCCTTGTGCGGGGAGGACGCCTCGGAGGACGAAAAACAGTCCTTAAGGATACGCGCCCATGCGCACTCCTTGGCAGCCTGGGAACTTGCAACATGGCCTGCCGAAGGGACGCCAGATCGGTGGGGAGCCCCCGTAACCCTCTTGCGGCTTTCGACATATCCACTCCCTGAGTCCTGGGAGTCCGATAGCGGTCTAGGCCTAGAGGCATTATGGGGCCGATCTGACGCCCCCTTCACAACACTAGGGGCACGATCACACACTTTCACCGAGCCAGTTTCTAAGGCCAACACTTTTGATTCAAGAGTACGTAACGACTGCAAAATCAGAGAAAGGGCATTACCTTCTCCAGACACAGAATCAGGGCCCGAAGGCAACATCACAGGTTTAGGAGAGACAAATTCTACAGGTGTTAAAGCAGGTGAAATGTTAGTTCCCTTACCTTTAGTAGAACCGCTCCTGGAGGAAGACCTCCTGATCCTATCGCGTTCCAATTTACGCCGATAGGAATCATACACCTTCCATCCATCATCGGTCAATCCTTCACATTCATTGCACCGATCATCCAACAAACATACATGCGCCCTACACCCCATACATACTGTGTGGGGATCTACCGATGATTTAGGTAGCCTCACCTTACAATCACTCTTCACACACACTCTGAAACTCACTGCACTTGATCCAGACATTACGTTTACAGAAAAGGCAATTCAAAATAAAAAAAACAGTCCACTATTGTGCATGCCAATCCAACAATCCAGAATCAATAACCAAAAGACAATCCAGATACAGTGGGGCATCGCTTATTCACGGATCAGTATTCACGGATCCAGTTAATCACAGGTTTTTTTCTTGGACCGCTTCTCATGCTACATCGCTGGTATGAATCGCTGCATCACGGGTTTGTCGTGTTGCGTATGCGATGTTTTTCGCTAGGCTAACCCTCGACCGTGGTCCGATAACTACCAACATACATTTAAAGACTCATATTATGATATTAACTGACAATAAAGGTAATAAAACCATTCTCACCTAATATATTATTGTCCTATCTTCGAAATAAATAGCCTATTCAAGGTTTATGTACGACGTTCATTGGTAGGCTAAGCGTAGTTGCAGTGCGATAACCACCAACGTACACGAACAGATTCACATTATGATATTAACTGACAATAAAGGTAATAAAACCATTCTTACCTTCTATATTATAGTCATATCTTAATAATAAATAGCCTATTCAAAGAATAATTCCACATCACTGCACTCAACTTATCGTCAGAGTGGCCAGCCACAAAATGTAAGCATATAACTTTACGAAAATCGTTTATGTATACGGTTGCGTTCAAAGCGACATTTTTTGTTTGATAAACTTTTAAAAATTTTAATAGTAGTAGAAGTGTAATTACGGTAGTAATAACATTAAGGCTAAAATTAATTAGAACTTCATTATTATTTTGGCAGTATTCGTATATAACTTCTCTGAACAATGAAGTCATACAAACTCTATTTGTCATAGATTATCGTAAGTATTGCTGTTTGTTATTGGCGACGAAGCGTAAACGAAATACGTAAAAGCATTTTTTACCTTATATATTATCGTCATATCTTCATAATAAAAAGGCTATTCGTGGAGTAATTCCATATCAGTGAAATCAACTTTTATCTATGCGAGGCCAGCCAGCTGACAAAATGTACGTACGTATATGAAAATCAAATTATGGTACCGTTCACAGCAAGATTATCTTTCGAAATTTTTATAGTACTATTCATGCTACGTAGTAATAATGTTTGGAATATATGTAACATTCATTTTCATTAAAAAATATCATCGTTATTTTGGTAGTGAATAATAGTTTAGAATTATCATACATACACTGCATTGTTATGGGTTTGTGGCAGTGATAAAACAACCAAAATAACGTTTTCCTTTAAATCAACGCATTTACTTTAATAAATTTTCACTTACCTGTGTATCCTAAAAAAAAAAAATAATAGTTCAAGTAACAAATGTTCTTTTTACCGAGTAAAACAAAAAGTAAAAAATCCTTCGGTATTGTGCCTTATCAACTGATTTGGAAATTATAGATGGTTAGTCTAGAACAGTTAAACATGTTGTATAAACCAAAATAATGCAAATGGCGGGGAACAAATCTTAACATTCCTCGAGAGATTAGAGAGATGACCAAGGCCATCTAGGATGAACTCTCTCTCTCTCTCTCTCCTCTAAACTATACTCTAACTTGAGTCTCTGAAACCAATAGGTATTAGCACACGCGCAACTGTGTGTGTATGGGCATACTGTTAAAAAATGTGCTGTCCCTACAGGTAATATCTACATCTTGGAAGATAAAACAAACATGAAATTTTCATTAGTAAAATGAAGTTTTATTGTATACTTACCGAACAATCATACAGCCGTGATTTCCACGAGCACCAGGAGACTAAATTCAAATTTAGCGCGTAGGCGTCGCCAACCTGTTGTGAATGACTCTCTCCCCCACTCGCGGGAGAACCAGGTACAACTGCCCAGGTGAATCCAATTCTTTCTGCCCGTCCGTCCACCTAAGGGGAGGAGGGTGGGTATAATCATAATTGTTCGGTAAGTATACAATAAAACTTCATTTTACTAATGAAAATTTCATTTTTATTGTAGTGTCTTACCGAACAATTATACAGCTGATTACACATTTATGGGAAGGTGGGATTCAGTGGACCACTAGTATTTCTAAATGGGTTACATTTATTACAATACCAGTAAACACTCGAGGTGTCTGTTGTACCTTACCTTGTAAGAGAGCTACAGCAAACTGTTACTGCCTCTGGTCGGTGCTCTTCTTACTATTGTAGAGGAATTGGAATTTGACCAAAGTTAGCCTCTACAGGAGTGGAATCCTTCCGTAGTTCAAGCGAGTCAAGGCTGACTGACGGAGGATAGTAACAACAAAGATTGCCCTTGCCCTGGGCTAAGACCAGCAATTCAATCATACAAAACATTTGTCACCAACACCAGATTTAAAAACATATATACCCAACCATTATAAAATCTGACCTAACAGACTGGTGAGTATCCCAGGTACTCAGTACCCCCAGCTTCCCTTGAACTCGACAACCTATTTCAAGGTGAAAAGTTAGCATAGAGGTGACGACCCCTGTGCCGTTTCTCCCAACACCATGCCAGAAACCGCCACCGGACCTAACGTTCTACAATTCTCGAAAACCGTTTCTATATCTTTGAGATAATGGCTCGCAAAAACCGAATTCGATCTCCAGAACGTACTCTGAAGAATCGAAGCTAAAGATAAATTCTTTCTAAATGCTAAAGAAATTGCCACTGCTCTAACCTCGTGAGCTTTAACTCTCAGAACGGAAAGATTGTCGTTCTCGGACTGCGAGTGAGCTTCCCTGATAAGCTCTCTAATAAAGAACGATATAGCATTCTTAGAAAGAGGACGAGAGGGATTTTAAACCGAGGTCCAGAGCTTAGAAGATTGGCCTCTAACCTCCTTAGTGGCAAGAAGATACTGCTTAATTCCCCTGACTGGACATAAGAGCCTTTCTTCCTCCTCATGTCCAACCAAATCAGATAAGTTTCTAACCACAAAACTCCTCGGCCAAGGACTAGACGGATTCTCGTTTTTGGCTAGAAAGGTCAAAGATACTGAAAACACAGCATTGCCTTGAGAGAAACCGACTCTTTTGTCTAAAGCATGCAATTTGCTGACACGCTTTGCAGAAGCTAGTGCAATAAGAAAAAGCGTCTTTTTAGTCAAGTTCCTGAGTGAAGCCGACTTCAAAGGCTCT
Source organism: Macrobrachium nipponense (assembly GCF_015104395.2). Lineage (NCBI taxonomy): Eukaryota > Metazoa > Arthropoda > Malacostraca > Decapoda > Palaemonidae > Macrobrachium > Macrobrachium nipponense. Next base: position 101,111,812 of record NC_087200.1, on the reverse strand, counting down.
AACGGTGGCCCCATGAGGAACTTAAGCACTACATCTAAGTTCCAAGCCACTGAATCCTGAGGGAGCTTAGTGGTTTCGAAAGACCTAATGAGGTCCAACAGATCTGAATTGGAGGAAATATCCAAACCCCGATGTCGAAAAACCGAAGAAAGCATGGCTTTATATCCTCTGATCGTAGAAGGAGCCAGTTTCTTAGACTCTCTAAGAAATAGAAGAAAATCTGCTATCTCCGTTAAAGAGGTCGCAGAAGTAGAGACTTTAGCACCTCTACACCACTCTCTGAAGATTCTCCACTTCCCTTGATAGAGTTTGTTAGAAGACTCTCTCCTACAACGAGCGATAGCTTCTGCCAGCTTCTTGTTGAAAACCCTTTTGGCTCTGGACAAGATTCCGGGACAGTCTGCGCCCTGTCAGAGCTAGAGTGGAACATGTTTTGGTGGAACCTTTTGAAGTGAGGTTGTTTGAGATGCCACTTCTCTGGAGGAAGAAGCCTGGGGAAGTCTACTAACAACTGGAAAAGGTCCGGGAACCACTCTTTCCTGGGCCAAAAGGGAGTGATTAACGTCAGTGTTACATTGCTGTGTGACATGAACTTGTTCAGCACCTCTCTTATTAGACCGAACGGAGGGAATGCATAAGCTTCCAGACCCGACCAATCCAACAGCATTGCGTCCACCGACCAAGCTAGAGGATCTGGAACTGGAGAACAAAAGAGAGGAAGACGGTTGTTCCTTGATGTCGCGAACAGGTCTATGGACGGTCGTCCCCAAAGGCGGCGCCAAAGTTTCTGACAAATTTTGTCCAAAGTCCACTCCAGAGGTAACACTTGCTGTTGACGGCTTAGCTCGTCCGCCAGACGTTCATCTTTCCCGGAACAAATCTCGGGACTAGCTGAACATTCGCTTCATTTGTCCACAGGAGGAGATCCTTGGCCACTTCGTACAGAGAGAAAGACTGAGTCCCCCCCCTGTTTCCGCACGTACGAGAGAGCTGTGGAGTTGTCGGAATGTACTGCCACTACCTGACCTTCTACTAAGTTCCGAAACTGTCTGAGCCCCAGGAAAATTGCTAAAAGTTCCTTTACATTTATGTGGAACTTCTTCTCCTTCTCCGACCAAGCTCCTGAAGCACGTTGATTTCCCAGCAGGGCTCCCCAACCTGTGTCCGATGCGTCGGAAAAGAACTGTAGGTTCGGGAGGATGGGTCGTAAATCTAACCCTTCTTCCAATCTTGCCCGAGACAGCCACCACCTTAGGTCCTCTTTTATTTGGTCTGTGACAGGAAAGGTAATCGAGTCCGGTTGCGTCTTCCTGCACCAAGAGGCTCTCAGAAAAAACTGCAGCGGTCTCATGTGCAGTCTTCCCAACGTCACAAATTTCTCCACTGACGTCAATTTGCCCAGGAGCCTCATCCACTGATTGGCAGAACTTACCTTTTTGTCCAAGAACTCCTGAACTGTCTCCAGACAGCCTTGGACCCTCTTCGGGGACAGAAAAGCCCGAAAAACTTGAGCATTCAGAGTCATCCCCAAATAAAGGATGCTCTGAGATGGAACCAACTGAGACTTCTGTTTGTTGACCAGAATTCCTAACTTTCTGGCAAGATCCAGAGTTGTTCCAAGGTCCTTCATGCACCGACTCTCTGATTCCGATCGGAGAAGCCAATCGTCCAGATAGAGGGAGATTCTTACTCCTAATATGTGCAGCCAGCTTCCTATCGGAGATAGAACCCTGGTGAAAACTTGAGGAGCGGTCGCCAGTCCGAAGCAAAGCGCCCGAAACTGAAACACCTGCCTTCGAACATGAACCTCAGGTACTTCCGAGATTCGCGATGAATCGGAATGTGAAAATAAGCGTCTTGCATGTCCAGAGAAACCATCCAATCCCCCTGTCTGATGGACTCCAGAACCGACCGAGTGGTCTGCATATGAAATTTTGTTTTCTGGACATGCAAGTTCAGGGCGCTCACATCCAAAACCTGGAGGAAATTCCCCTTCTATCTGTTCTATAGCTTCTTTGAGAATGAGCGGTTCCACTTCCGCGGCTAGCGCCAGAAATTTGTCTGAGCCCGGAGAGTATGCCTGGAATGGAATTGGCACAGGTGAGAGCGAGGGAGGTGAAATAGAGGGAAATACAGTAGACAAACTTGAGTACTTGCACTACCCAGGCTTCTGCTCCTCTGTTTTCCCATTCCTCCCAAAACAGAGCCAGCCTGCCTCCCACTGGTGCATGAAGAACCGAGCTTTCATTCGGAAGGTTTGTTAACCTTGGTCGAGGTCTTTGACTGAGGTCCCAAATTCGACTTCGGCCGAAAGAAGCGCTTGGGTTTTCTCCCTCGAAAAGGCTATTGGGCCAGAGGGGAAACAGAAGGAACAGTCTCCAAAGGAGCTTTAGGTCTCTTAGTAGACTGTGCCAGCAAATCCGAAGTAGATTTCTTATCTAGTACCGACGAAATTGACAGCACTACATCGTCTGGAAAGAGGTTATCTTTCACAAAAGGAGCAAACAAGAGAGCCGACTTCTGTTGGGAAGTAACCCCTTTAGAAGCAAAGGAGCACCAAAGTTGCCTTTTCTTAAGGGTACCAAAGGGGATGAGCAAAGCTAACTCATCACATCCATCCCTAATGGATTTGTCCGCACAGGACAGAACACCAATCCAATCCTCCGCTAAATCCTGTGAAAGAGAAGGACAGTCTTCGATCTTGGCTGCTAAAGCGCCAATAGTCCAATCAAGGAAGCTAAATACTTCCAAAAGTTTAAATTGGTTCTTTACAACGTGGTCCAACTCAGGCGCTGTAAAGAAAACTTTCGCTGCGGCGAAAGCAGATCTTCTAGAGGAGTCGATTAAACTGGAGAAGTCTCCCTGGGAGGAGGCAGAAACTCCCAGAGAAGGAGCTTCCCCAGTTACATAAAACCTATACCTCTTACGAAGCAACTTAGAGGGAGGGTAAGCAAACAGCGCCTTCCCTAAGTCTCTTTTCATATACATCCATTTCTCCGTCTCTTTCAACGAATGTCTAACCGCTTTAGATAGAACAAGTTTTGGGAGGAGAGGGTCTGAAGTTTTCCTCCTCATCAAAAAATGATATTGTTATGATACAATAAAGTTTCATACATACTTACCTGGCAGATATATACATAGCTAAGACTCCGTCGTCCCCGACAGAAATTCAAATTTCGCGCCACTCGCTACAGGTAGGTCAGGTGATCTACCGGCCTGCCCTGGGTGGCAGGACTAGGAACCATTCCCGTTTTCTATCATATTTTTTCTCTTCCACCTGTCTCCTTGCGGGGAGGCTGGGTGGGCCCTAATCGTATATATCTGCAGGTAAGTAGTATGAAACTTGATTGTATCATAACAATATCATTTTCATACAATCAACTTACCTGTCAGATATATACATAGCTGATTGGCACCCTTCGGTGGAGGGTAAGAGACAGCTACTTCTGGAATAGACAGGTAAACAACATATGTTGTAGGTATAAAAAACCTTGGTTCCTACCTGATAGTTGGTAGACTTTGTGGCTGTAGCCCAGGAGTCTGCATCACCTCAAGAAACTTTAGCGAGATATGTGATCTATGGCCAAAGAGTTCTTGCTGGGGTCTGCCGAAGGGGTCTTATCCACTTACTCGGCAGAGCCTGAAAGGACTTTGTCAATGGGTGCTGATCCACTTATATGACAACACACCTTATGAAGGAGCACACAACCAATCCCGACCACCTGATCCTAACCACCATGTTAGTATTAAAAATTGCTCCGAGTTATCCCCAAACTCTTCACAACAACCATAACTCTAATCCAAATTGCACACGCACACATTAATTTTCCAAAAAAAAAAAAAAAAAAAAAAAAAAAAAAACAAAAAAAAAAAAAAAAAAAAAAAAAAAAAAAAAAAAATCTATGATACTCAAATAATAAAAGATATCACAAGAGTTCCTTACTGAACGAAAGTGACTGGCCGCCTGTGCGGCACCTGCACCTGCTCAGCAGAAAGTCTAGAACATACCTATTAGACTTATGTATCATTTAAAGGATTGGTGTTAGCTCCTGTACCCAGAATTGTGCCCGCAGACACGAAAGGACCTAAAGAAAAACATTTTTCGTAGGTCACACGAACGTCCTTTAAATAGTGAGAAGCAAACACTGAATTACACCTCCAATATGTCGCTTCCAAGATATTCTTTAGTGACATATTTCTCTGAAAAGAGAGAGACGTAGCTACTGCTCTCACCTCATGAGCTCTCGCTCTCAGGAGTTTCAAAGAGTCATCCGTGCAAGCCTTATGAGCGTCGGTAATGACGTTTCTGACAAAAAAGGCTAAAGCATTCTTGGACATAGGTCTTGATGGATCCTTCACCGAGCACCAGAGACCTTGTCTAGAACCTCCCAACTGTTTCTTTCTCTGCATGTAAAACTTTAGAGCCCTTACTGGGCAAAGAGACCTCTCAGTTTCCCTGCCGACAAGACCCGATAAGCCTTTAACTTCGAAGTTTCTCGGCCAGGGATTAGAAGGATTTTCATTCTTCGCCAAAAATAAAGCTTTGAATGAACAGATGGCTGAGTCTAGTTTGAATCCCACTTTATCACTAACTCTCTTAGCTGTCGCCAGTGACAAAAGAAACAAACATTTTCTCGTTAGGTCACGAAACGAGGCCAAATGCAGAGGTTCAAATCTTCCCGAGGACAAGAACTTCAGGACCACGTCGAGATTCCAGTTAGGGGGAGATGTAATCTTAGACTTAATGGTCTCAAAAGATCTAATCAGATCGTGTAGATCTCTATTATTTGCCAGATCTAGTCCTCTATTTCTAAAGACGGCCGAAAGCATACTCCTATAGCCCTTTATAGTGGCTACGGAGAGACGAGATTCCTCTCTCAAATATAACAGAAAATCAGCGATTTCTGTTACAGAGGTACTGGAGGAGGACAACTTCTTCGACTTGCACCACCTTCTAAATACTTCCCACTTCGACTGGTAAACTCGGATAGTGGAAGTTCTCCGGGCTCTAGCGATCGAGCTTGCCGCCTAGCGAGAAAAGCCTCTCGCTCTGACAAGTCTTTCGATAGTCGAAAGGCAGTCAGAGCGAGAGCGGGGAGGTTTTGATGAAACCTCTCGAAGTGTGGTTGTCTGAGAAGATCCATCCTTTGTGGGAGGGATCTGGGGAAGTCTACCATCCACTCCAGCACCTCCGTGAACCACGGAGGTACTTCTTCGACGAAGGATGAATCGGGACGTGAAAATAGGCATCTTGGAGATCCAGAGACACCATCCAATCCCCTTGGCGAAGAGCCGCAAGGACTGATGCAGAAGTCTCCATGGAGAACTTCTGTTTCTGAACAAACTTGTTCAGAGCGCTGACATCTAGAACTGGTCTCCAGCCCCCCGAGGCTTTCGCAACCAAGAAAAGGCGATTGTAAAACCCTGGGGAGCTTTGATCCAGCACTAGCTCTATTGCTCTCTTGTCCCACATTTGATCCACCATTCGTTGAAGAGTATCTTTCAACAAAGGGTCCTTGTAATTGGCGGACAATTCCCGCGGAGTTGACGTCAGGGGAGGATTGTCCAGGAAAGGAATGGGGTATCCTTTCTGTAGAACAGACATTGACCAAGCGTCTGTATCGATGAGAGTCCAGGCTTCCGCAAACCCCCGGAGCCTGGCACCTACTGGTGTTTGGAGGAACGCAGCTTCACTTTCCCCTTTTAAAGGGACGGAAAGAAGCTCTACCTCTCTTCTCAGTACCTTTCCTTTTAGAGGGAGCTCTAAGGGAGGACCTCCTCGAAAGGGCTGCAGAGGCGTATTAACACCTTTCTTGTCTCCCACCATCACTGGTCTCTTCTTCCTGGACGATTGAAGGAGAAGATCCTGTGTCGCTTTCTCCGTCAGCGAACGGGAAATGTACCTCACCAACTGCGAAGGGAACAGAAAGTCAGACCTGGGAGCGAATAACAAAGCTGCCCTTTGCGAATGAGAAACTGCTTTCGTCAGAAAAGCGCTAAAAACAGATCTCTTCTTCAAGAGACCGGCTCCAAATAAAGAAGAGACTTCCCCTGAAACGTCCTGCACCGCCTTGTCAATGCACGACAAGATCGAAAGGAGTACGTCCGGATCGAGTCCTTCCGAGGCATGGGCCTTCTTGGCCATCACCCCAAGGGACCAATCCAGGAAGTTGAAGACTTCCAAAATATGAAAGAGTCCCTTGAGGAGATGATCCAACTCCGAAAGACCCCAAGTTATTTTAGCCGTATGAAGGCTATGTCTCCTGGATGCGTCTACCAGACTGGAAAAGTCAGCTTCAGCCGAAGCTGGGAGAGTGAGCCCCATATTCTCCCCAGTCTGGTACCAAATACCTCTCTTGCCCGTAAGTCTAGCGGGAGGCATGCAGAACACCGTTCTAACTAACTCCTTTTTGGTTAGCATCCAGCTATCCAGAGACTGAAGAGCTCTCTTCATAGAAATCGTCGGCCTCATCTTCAGAAAAGCCAATGACTTTGGCGTCTTGGAGCATGAAAAAAGTGAGCGAGGAGAAGGAGGAGCGGCAGGGGTCAAGGCATCTCCGTATTCCTGAAGCAGGAGAGCTGTCAAAACTTTATAGTTAGACAGCCCTTCTCTGCCGTGAGTCTCGTCTTCTGAGTCCTCTTCCAAGAAAGGATCAGAAGGAGAATTCAATTTCAGGTCTGGGTCTTTATGCCCAATTTCTCTCTCTGCGGGAGACAAACTCCTAATAGGAGAGGGGCTAAGAGCATGTACGGAGTCCCTATGAATCAAAGCAGACGTCTCGCGCCTGGTTGGCTCCTCGCGCTTGGCTGGCGCCTCGCGCCTGGCTGACTCCTCGCGCTTGGCTGGCGCCTCGCGCTTGGCTGGCGCCTCGCGCTTGTCTGGCGCTTCATATTCGGCGTATGACTCTCTATCGGAAGACATCTCACGCCTATAATACGCCTCACGTCCCACAGGAGCCTCACTCCTGGCGGGAGAAGGAAGACGAGACTTCTTGACAGGAAGCCTCACGTCTTTTCTACGAGGAGGATCCTTCGAAAGGACTCCTACCAAAGCGGATAACTGTTCTTGTACAGCCAAAATAATCCTCTTGGAAGCTTCTCCGGCGTCTTCTTCAACGGGAGAGGGAGACCTCGAAGGAGTTTTGTCAAAGCCAGGGGACGTCAAAACCCTCTTAGCCTTCTTGATCGAGGGAGGCGCTTATTCAGAAAAACGTTCGGGGCTTGAATCCAACACAGGTTCTTTCCAGTGCCTTTTCAGGGGCCTGGAAAGGTCCGAATCCTTCCACCCTCGTTTAGGAGAGGGAGAGGCGGACGAAGAGAAGCATCTCTGACGGACGTTTTCCTATAGCAGTCCTGAGCAGTCTGTCTAACTACAGAGCCTGCTGAAGGGACGCCTGACCGGGGGGAATTCTCCACAACCTCCGTACGGCTTTCGACTTTTCTTCTCCTCTGGGCTTGGGAGCTTGAAAGAGGTCTAGGCCTGGGAGCGTCGCAGAGACGGTCAGACGCCCCCTCCACAACACTGGGGGCACTCACTTCACTAAAATAATCACTTTCACAATCCTTACCTTTCATGGCAGCCATTTTGGATTTCATCCTATGAAGTGTAGCTTTCAGATCAGCGATTTCCGAGGCCGAATCTGAAAGTAAAGCAAGTGAGGGCCCTGATACAGAATTAGAATCAAATGCATAGTTTAATGAAGAGTTAGAATCATTAAAAGGCTCAATAGGCCTTGTACTACCCGCACCCTTAGATGCAGCCCTTCTGACTCTATCCCTCTCTAACTTCTTCAAGTAAGAAGTTAGTGTCTTCCATTCCTCAACATTCAACCTCTCACATTCATGACAGGTGTTAGAAATAGAACAGTCAAAACCTCTACATTTGCGGCATACAGTGTGAGGATCAACCAAAGCCTTTGGTATCCTCACCTTGCAGCCTACATTCACACACACTCTCACACAACCACTTGAATCAGACATTCTTGAAGATAAATCAAAAGCAAGTCCAAATCCAGTCCACGGTAGCGAATGCCAGAACAACGATCCAGGTACGTCACCAAAAAGTCCAAAAAAGATGATCAATTGTCTTGAAAAGCGAATTCCAGTCAGGAGGTAGTAACAACGATGTTGATACCACCGGCGACAGAAAAAATATGATAGAAAATGGGAATGGTTCCTAGTCCTGCCACCCAGGGCAGCCGGTAGATCACCTGACCTACCTGTAGCGAGTGGCGCGAAATTTGAATTTCTGTCGGGGACGACGGAGTCTTAGCTATGTATATATCTGACAGGTAAGTTGATTGTATGAAAAGTCGAAGTTGGGGAGCGCGGAGCCGCTTTCTCAAAATAATCTGGATAAGATACCAGAAGAAACCTAAGGAGACGTGAATAACACGAAAGGTGATGTGAATCCTCCTCCTCTACCTCTTCCTCATTCTCCGATACCGCCGAAGAAGTAGACGGGACTACAACCGGATCTGAAGGCTTCGAACCACCCTTGGACTCATTCATCCAGTTGGTTAACATCTCTAACTGCTTGCGCAAAGGCGCCAGAGATGAATCAAAAACAGTTAACGGAGGCTTGGAAGAGCCTAAATGTTCAGCAGGAGGCGGAATAACTACTTGCGCCTCGCTCGGAGCCGCCGAAATTCGAGGCGAAACAGGAGCAACAGACGAGAAAGCGCCTAATGAAACACCCTTAGAATGGCTAGCTACAGCTCTACCACAATCTCTACTAGTAGATGGAGCCGAAAAAGTAACAGATTGAGGCGAAAAACGAGCCGCTAACGGCCGTGGCGCAACACTACTCTCAGGCTCCTTGTACCGTTTGACTGGAGGAGGCGAAGAATCGGTGCCTGAACGCCTCTTTATGGGACGCGAAACGGGCGAATCTCGCCAAGAGCGCCGCGCGATCGGAGACGAATCGCTTGAATCAGTCGAAAGGCGTCTAACCGCAACACCTTTCCAGCGCTTAACTGAGTCCTGTTGAGGCGTAACAGGTTCAACAAGAGAGGCACCTGTCTGTGGGCAACTCCCGATCGACTCACTTGAACTTCCGGTATGTCTTCTCCCCAGTGCGGGGGAGCTGGACAGTGACCTTTGTCTAGGAGACGTGTCAGGACAGACAGATGCACCCTCAACTACACTCTTACCTGAAACCGCTTTCTCCAAAAAAATCTTAACCGAATTACCAAGTTGCATAACCGTATCCGCTAGTACCGAAAATTTCTGATCGAACCTCGATTCAAGACTGGCAATGGTGTCGGAAGAAACTACACGGGAAGCCGGAGAAGTGGGATTAGTAGGAGGAATAGGAGGTGTAGTTAAAGGAGACATAACAATTTGAGGAGAAACAGAAGGAACAGATGCATCGCAAGAAGAAGCAGAGCTAAGCTTACATTCCCGAAGCGCTGCTTTCCTAATTCTGTCTTTCGCTAATTTCTCCAAGTATGAACTAAAAAACTTCCATTGAGAATCAGTCCAATCACTACACTCATTACATGTTCGATCTGCTGAACAAACCTGTCCCCTACACTTAACACATTTAGTGTGAGAATCATACTCTAATTTGGATAGCCTAGTTTTACATCCTGAGATGCAAAACCTAACTCCCGACGGACTAGAATCCGACATGGCAACGCCTAAATAGTATTCAAATAAACAACAACACCAAAAAAGAGTACTTCACCAATTCCGAAGATCAAATCCACTAGAAAAAAGCGAAGCAAAGTCATCCAACCGCACCGACCACCGATGTTCACCGGACGCCGGCAGGAAAAGAATTGGATTCACCTGGGCAGTTGTACCTGGTTCTCCCGCGAGTGGAGGGAGATGACGTCATCACCACCAGTGTTGGCAACGCCTATGCGCTAAATTTGAATTTAGTCTCCTGCCGCTCGTGGAAATCACGGCTGTATAATTGTTCGGTAAGACGCTACAATAAAAAAAAATTTTGTTGTTGTTAGTCGCCAGGGATGTAAAGGGTGTGACCAGCAGACAGAAAGATTATCATTTTTCCAGAGATTAAAGAGCTGAATTTTGTTTTGAAGGTATGTCAACCGCGTTAGTAAATAGGTATCATCTTCTAAAGAAATTTTTTTTCTCTCTTCTTTTTGCGGAAGAATCTTCAAGCCCTTTTGCATTCAAAGTAATGAGAAGGAATCATTCTATCCTTCATGAAATCAGTAAAATACTTACACTAATAAAAACTAAAACTACCTACTGTATGCAAAACACACACATCATCGTTAGCTTCGTGTGTGTAAACGTTCATTCTAAGAAATTACAGAGTAGTATAACTAACACCTGATTGGTTGGTTGGTAGCCATGGAGATCTGTTATCCAATGACTGCCCTATGCTTCTGTTCTATTTATAGACATATGCCATGGATGGCACTAGGTTTGAACGTTACCATGTTCGTGATTTTCTGACCGCTGACGGCAAAAATTACTCAATAATTTTCTTTATACTATAATTATTCCTTCGTGAAAACAATAATATATATGATCATTTTAACTTTAACGTATAGTGGTATGAAAAATACCAGTGTGTCGTAGTGATGCGTCATCAATATAGTGGTATGAAAATACCACATGGTGTTGTAGCGATACGTAATCACAAAGTACAAATCCTTTTCCCGGACCATCCTCAGAATTTTACGACTCTTCAACTTCAAGATCGATATGGTGAAATATATTATATAGTCATACTTATTGTTAAAATTCACAAGTTGAACTGCAAAACATTATTATATTTTGATTGTTGTGTACATATATTTTTGGTGTTTTACGGAATGTTTTTGAAAATAATACCTATTAGTGAACATATGGTATTAATTGTCCCACTATTTTATTATAGGTGATCTTAATTATCTCACATTCATTTAACAGTATTATATGGAATTTTTATTCTCAAATTAATATTAATAATACTTACCTGTATAATTTATCTAGCCCTAAATCCCCAAAAACCGCACCAAAATTTACCACATTGGCAACCCTGTTACCTCCTATTCTGTCCGCCAGTTGGCAACACTGTCGTTGACAGATACAAAAACCTTCCCTCAAATCAGTTGTGATAGGCAGATCGTGGGGTAGGATGGGTGGGACTAGATAAATTATACAGGTAAGTATTATTAATATTAATTTTAGAATAAAAATTCCATATTAATAAACATTACCTTAATATAATTTATCTAGCCCGATTAACCACATTGAAAAGGAGGAGGGAATCTGAATACAATTTCCCCTTTGGACAGAATAGGAGAAAACAAACAGAAATATATATCATAGGCAGTCAAAACTCAACCCAAGGTCTAAGATACTAACAACTCAAATTCTCCTACCATAATGCCACCAAACTGCGGTAGCACAGGACAAGGAGTAAGTGCATAGTCAGTCCGTCTGTACTAAAGTCAGGTGACCGACCAGGTGACCAGTCAGACGAATTGCGGACAGCAAGGCTGCACCCTGAAGACTATCAAGCACTATTCTTTCCCTGAAGGATGAGTGTCTGGAGTGTCTGGGCGACTCAAAGCTAAGCAAACCTTGGGGGTGTATCAACGCAACCCAACGTCGCCAGCAACGAATCGGCTCATGAGCAACTCCTAACTCGAGCTTTCTGGTGCCAAGAAAAAGGAGCGCGAAGCAAAAAGGCGATTCAGTCCCGAAGGACGAATGCCTGACAGTCCAACCTGGTCTCATGTTACACGATCATCGGGGGTGTATCAACGCAACCGACTTCGTCAACAAGAAACTCAGGGCTACTAATTGTCGCCTGATCTCACACGAGTGTCTGACTCCGAGAAAAACATGCGAGACAAAAAGTAGATGGTGAGCGAGTCACCAGATGACAGCAGACGATCCATCGACTAATTCCCTGTCCAGGACAGTGGAAGAAGCAGGAGTCGTCAGGACAAGCGAACCAGTGGCTAGTCCTAGGTCAGCATCGACTCTGGGAGAAGCGTAGTCGCCAGTGCCGACAACCCAGTGGCTGGAACCATTTCACACTGACAATGGAAGCAGCATGAGTTGCCCCAAGCAGTCAGTCCTTGTCATCACAACACCTAAATACCAAACTGCCTAATTCCCATTATAACTACGTCAAAAAGCTGCCATGGGTTATAATACAAAAACAAAAAATATATACAACAAAACAAAAATTAATGAATAATATACAGGTAGCAACCAAACGTAAAACAGGAAGACTACCTAATTCTCCTGTCTGACGACCTGTCCTGCCATCACCAACGGGCCCAAAGAACGAAGGTGGCGCCTAGAACTAGAGAAATATCCCTCAAGTAAAAAGAGGCAAAAACAGAATTAGAACGCCAAGTCGCCGCCTCAAGCACCTTGGCGACTGAGACGTTCTTCATAAAAGCTACTGATGTAGCAACTGCTCTAATACTGTGTGCTCTCGGCGTCTGGTCTTCCCCAGCAGCCGAACCACCAGTTTTAACGATCAGATCTCTGAGAAAAAAGGATACACCATTCTTTGAAATAGGTCTCTTGACATTTCGGGGTGAAACACACAGATGGACGGGGACGACCCTGAATGTCCTTCGTGCGGCGTAAATAACATGAGAGAGCCCTACGGGGCCAAAGAACTAATTCCTCATTTAAATTACCAACAAAGTCGACCAGCGACTTCAGTACGAAAGACCTGGGAATGGGATTATCAGACGATTCAGTCTTTGCGACAATTCAGGAAGGTATGACAAAATCATGTCTTGTCCAGATCTGGCAAACCAGAAAAGAGAGTGCTTGCAGTTCACCCACCCTCTTGGCTGTAGCCAGTGAGACAAGGAAGAGTGTCTTAGAAGAGAGGTCCCTAAATTTTGGCTAGAATTTAGAGGCTCAAACGGAGGGAACCTTAAGGCTTGAAGGACTTTGTTAACGTCCCATGTCGGAGGCGAACACTGCAGCCTGGGTCGAGATAGGGAAAAAGATCGAAGTAAATCTCTAATGACATAAGATGAAGAGATCTCAGGGAGCCTTGCCTTAAAAACATAGGAAAGCATAGACCTATAACCCTTAATGCACGAAGGTGACAGGGCCCTGTCATGATTGTAAAATGAACTAAAAACTCCGCTACTTTCGGTAAGGAAGGTCTAGAAATTGAATGTCCTTGAGACTTACACCAACGTCTGTAAACCGACCATTTAGCCTGATAATTTACTCTGGTTGATTGCCGTCTGGCAAGAGCCAACTGTCGCGCCACTCTGGAGGAGAACCCTTCGTGCTTGGAGAACCTCCTGACAGTCTCCAGGCATGAAGATGAAGCATGTGGAGCCTCTGATGGAACCGATGAAAATGGGGTTGTTTGAGAAGATCTGGTCTCTCTGGCAGGCGAATGGGGGGTTCCACCAGTGCTTCCAGAAGGTCGGGAAACCACTCCTTCTGTGGCCAGAAGGGGGCGATCAAGGTGAGATCCAGATGCTTGGTTGCCCTCACTTTGTTGAGGACTGACCTCACCAGAGAGAACGGAGGAAAAGCATAGGCTTGAAGTCCCTCCCAGTCCTGCAAAAGAGTCTGTCCCGGCACTCTGAGGAGTCTGGTAAGGGGCGAAGAATATCTGGCACCGAAAATTCAGTGGGGTGGCAAACAGATCGACTGTGACAGGCCATTTCTTCCTGAGGCTGTCGAAGACTTCCTGGCAAAGTGTCCACTCCGACCCTTGAACTTCGTTTGGTCTCGACAAGGCGTCTGCTAAGACGTTGTGATGGCCCAGGATAAACTGAGGGACCAACGTAATCCCCCTGTCTTCTGCCCAACACAGGATTGATCGGGCTTCTTGAGTGAGAAGATCCGACTGTGTGCCGCCTTGGTTTCTCAAGACGAGACTGCTGTGGTGTTGTCGACAAAGATCGCGACAACCGACTCCAACAGTTGGTTCCTGAAATGAAAGAAGGCCTAGGTACACTGCCCTCAGTTCCCTCCAATTTATTGACATGATCCTCTCCTCCTCTAACCAAAGGCCCGAAGCGGCTTCGGAGCCCAAGTGTGCGCCCCAACCTTGATCCGAGGCGTCTGACCAAAACATTAGGTCCGGAGGAACCGAAAGAAGAGATGTCCCTGACTTGAGGCGGTGAACTTGCATCCACCAACGGAGATCCTTCCGACATTGTGGAGAAGAGGCGACTATCGTGTCCTCGGACACGAAATCCCATGACTGGCGAAGTGTCGACTGAAGGGACCTCATTCTGAGACGACCTCCGGGAACCAGTTGGATGAGGGATGACAAATGGCCCAGGAGAGACCTCCAAAGAGAAACTGGCTGCGTTACGGAGAACAAAAATTCTTCGATCAGACTCAGAAGCTTGTCTATCCGTTTCTGAGCAGGAGAAGCCCTCAAAATCTGGGAATTCAAAACAATCCCCAGATAAGTCATGATCTGGCAAGGGATTAGATTGGACTTGTCGAAGTTGACACGAATGCCCAACTCGAAACAAAGAGACAGAACTATCTCCCTCGACCGGAGACATTTCTCTAGAGATTCGGCCTGGACTAGCCAATCGTCCAGATACCGAAGCATCCTTACATTTAACTGATGCAGAATAGCTGAAACAGGAGCCATCACCCGAGAAAAGACCTGTGGAGCAGTGGTGAGGCCGAAACAAAGGGTCTTGAACTGGAAAACTCCCGAGTCCGTGAAAAACCGAAGGTAAGGTCTGCTTCTTGGATGGATGGGGATTTGCAGATAAGCATCCTGCAGATCGATGGAAATCATCCAGTCCCCCCTCCTGACGGATGAAAGAACACTTCTGGACCGTCTCCATCCTGAACTTGGACTTTAGAATGAACTTGTTCAAAACCGAAAGATCTATGATGGGGCGCCAGGCACCCGAGGTCTTTAGAACTACAAACATCCGAGAGTAAAACCCGGGAGAAGGAGGAGCTCGCTCTATGGCATCCTTCTCCAAGAGGGCCGAAAGCTCCTTCTCCAAGGCTTGACCCCTGATTGAGTGAGGGGAATAACTGCTGAACTCGAGAGGACGATTGAAAGTGGAGGTCTGGAAACAAAAGGGATCTCGTAACCTTCCTTCAGGACCTCCACCACCCAGGCATCCACCGCTCTCCCCTGCCAAGCTGACCAATGGCGGGAGAGACAAGCTCCTACTGCGGTCTCCAGGCGAGGTGATGACTCCTACTTCCGAAAATTCTTACGCAGAGACAAGGAAGAAGAAGAAGAAGAAGAAGAGAAGGTCCTCCAGGAGTTTGAGCTCTTTGTTTCTCTGCCCTTAGAGCCACGCCAAGAACCTCTCCCGCGTTTCAAAAGGTGAGCACCAGAGGATGAAGTAGAGGCACCAGCACCTGAGATGGACTCTGGAAAAAAGAGCCAGAAGGAGGTTGTTGGGCTGGAGCAGAAGGTACAGATCTGGTCCTAAACTTACGCTTACTCCTTGAAGGAACGGGAGGAAGACCAGAGGAAAAAAGCTCTTGATAATGGCCCAGTGAGCCTGGGAAGAGGCATCAACCTTTTGATGTTGCCTTTCAAAACCTCAGAAAGCACAGAAATATCGAAAAGGAAATCGCCAAAAGGAGAAGAGGACAACAGATGGGTTCTCTGAATCTCCGATACAGAGGAGGGTAACTGCGACAAATACAGGTTACGCCTTAGAGAAACAAGAAAAGGCCTGCATTGAAGCAAGCAAGCTCGTTCTGATGTACAGAAGCGATTGAAATGGATGAGCAGAATTTCTCAAAAAGAGGAGCATCAGGAGGAACAAACCCGGAGTCCTTGATATACATTAAAAGCCCTCCGAGGACCCACATATTGAAGGATTGAGCTTCTTGTAAGGAGCTCATAACACACTCCATAGCAATAAAATCTTCAATTGAGACAGAGACCGAAGCCTTAGAAGGCAAGGGTTTTACTTGAAAGTCGGACAAAATCAGGATTTTGGCCTTGGGGGGTCGAGAGAATGAAGAATCATCCGCCACTTGGATAAAGCTCCTCTCCGGTGTCGTAGAAGAGAAGAGAGCTTCCTCTTCCCTTCCCCGATCACCTTCGAAAGTTTAGCGGCAACGTCCGCCCTCACTCTCGCGAACCTCTGGGCAAAGGGAAAACGTAAAAATTCCCGTGACCGGGAAGAACCGTCAAGAAAAATCCCTTCTGTAATACAACGAGGCGGAGGCTGCTTCTGCTCTTTAGGCCTCGCCTGAGGAAGAAAACTCAAAATTAAATCAAAAAAGTTTCTTGAATTCTACATCATGACATCCATTCGAGGAAAACATCAAGATACAATGAATCCGCGTCCATCGTCATCATCATCATCGTCAGATCCTAACTTAGAAACTTCCCCTGAAGTAAAATCCTGACGACTAGCTATCTTAGGTCTGACACTAATATCCCTCCCCCCCTTCTCCTAAATAAGCGCCCTTTGGCACTGTTACGGGACTAACAGGGGACACGTTGGGTAAAGATTCGTTAGGCACCTGCCCGGACCGGATCCCCCCTAGGCCTTCGCCACGACGGGGTTCACAAGCCGGGGATCTGTCGCACCGTTACCCATGGTGCTGTCGACAGGTACCTGACGAGGAGCTGAAAATGAATCTAAAAGTGTGTTAGACATTCTAGTAAAGGCTTCTTGAAAATTCTCTGACAGATTGTTAAACTTAGCTGAAATATCTCTATCTAGACTAAGCTGTAATTTCTTAAAATTCTTTTTCCAGGTAGTTTCCATTGCCAAAATCTTTGAATCTACATCAGAAATAACTTCACTAATTACCGGTTGTACAGGGGGCAAAGCATCAATTAATTCGGAATCGGAGTCGTACGATACCGAAACCAAAGAGCCAAGAACCATGAGCGCCCAAGTCAAAGAATTCGTTAGATACTGTTCTAGCAATCGATTTCTTTTTCTCCTTAAACGATCTTTTACGCTGCAAGATTGTTTGGCGTTTCATATAAGCAGTCATATCCTCGTCAGACCAGGGCTTACATACGTCACAACGAGAAGTCAAGTCACAAACCTGTCCACGACAAGAGCTACAAATGTCATGGGGTTCATACTTCCTGCTACTCATCCTTGTCCCACAAACCGGGCAGTTCCTGATGTTGCTGGCAGAAGGAAGCATCGTAATTTCTTGGCAATCCATTGTAGAATCTTGACAGGTTCAAGTAGTTCTGGTGGGTCGCGCAAAAGTTCGTAATTTAAGATAAGAACCACAACAGAAATCAAAGTTAATTCTACTATTTCGTGATGTAATGCGTGAGTGTAATTCACATAAAGTCTCATTTAACAAATAATGAAAGCTTTAAAGGCACAAAAATGTTTAAGGAAATTTATAAAGAGCGGCCGTGATGTAAACAACACGGGCGCTCATTAACAACTGATTTGAGGGAAGGTTTTTGTATCTGTCAACGACAGTGTTGCCAACTGGCGGACAGAATAGGAGGTAACAGGGTTGCCAATGTGGTAAATTTTGGTGCGGTTTTTGGGGATTTAGGGCTAGATAAATTATATTAAGGTAATGTTTATTAATATTAATATTTATTTAAATAAACTGTAATTAATAAATAACAATAATGAAAAACATAAAGGGGAAAAATGTTTTGCTGCAGTATGTGTTTGTTTGATTATGCATCTGACCTCACATTTCCGAAATCTGAAAAATTCCAAAAACCGAAACATCGGAATGTGTGTGTACTGCAAATTTTTTTAAACACGCACACAATGTCTCCACATTTACTGATACCCGTTGGTGAAAGACTCAAATTACAGTACGTATTTATTCCTGAGAGAGAGAGAGAGAGAGAGAGAGAGAGAGAGAGAGAGAGAGAGAGAGAGAGAGAGAGAGAGAGAGAGAATGATTAAGGGACTCCAAGGCATGTTATTTTTACAATTATTTTATTATCTTGGGATTCTTTTTTAATCTTGAGATTTTCTATTCAATTCTCGAGATTAATAAGAAAATTACCGTAACTTGACTAGCGGCAGCACACATCTGAATGACTCGGCCATTAGCAGGCTAAACCACCAACCTTATGAACTGACGCTCTCGGAAAAGGAACTCGAATGATACACGAGATACGTGAAAAAATAACAATAATGAAAAACATAAAGGGAAAAAATGTTTTTGCTGCAGTAGTGGTGTTTGTTTGATTATGCATCTGACCTCACATTCCCGAAATCTGAAAAATTCCAAAAACCGAAACAACGGAATGTGTGTGTACAGCACATTTTTTTTAAACAGGTACACATGTCTACACATTTACTGATACCCGTTGGTGAAAGACTCAAATTACAGTACGTGATTGATTGATTGATTGTGTATTATATCTGGCGTCACAACATCTGGGTAATTGACACCGAAATAAATAAAATATAAAAAAATTAAATTTTTTATAAACTTCATATAAAAAGATCTATAAATATATTATATAAAAATTTTGTTCATATATAAGTTCTTACATAGACAATCTATGTATAATTTAAATTTGGTTAAGGAGGCCCGCCTCCCTCATAAAAATATATAACTGCTCTATATTACAATCCTTTCCAAGAATTGTAGCTAGGATAAATTACCTACTCTGTCACAACCCAAGACAGTAACCTATGTCCTCAAATTCAAGAAATATCTGACATTCAAAACAGCAAAGTCTCACAGTCAAGGGCACAATACAGTTCTCGCAAAACGGAGGATTTTCACGAGACATCAAGAACCCATGGGTGAGTCTTGTATGTCCAATCCTCAATCGGCACAACATCGTTTCTTGTCCCCTTGGCATATACGGATATGACCAAGGAGACACTGATGAAGTGATACTACGCATTTTTTGATTATTTAAAATATCCTCCCACTGGGACTGCCAACATTTTTTAACTCTCTGACCTACTAGAGGATACAAATCCCGATATGGTAGTAGGCATCTTGTGGGTTCGGGGGAGCTGACTGACAGACTTTGCAAGTGGTCAGCTTTCTCATTCCCAAGCCACATTGGGATGGGAAGGCACCCAACAGAAACTTTATTTCTTTTCCCTCTTCTTTTTAGTAAGAGCAGCCATTCCAATATATCTAAAATCAGAGGGTTTAAAGGGTTTAAAAATTTCCAGTGACTGAAGAACACGTTCTTGAGTCACAATATATAATAAATTATTTTCATTCCGAATTAAAAAAACTTCCTTTAAAGCTTTTAAAATTCCATATAATTCTGCTGTAAAAATCGATGCAACAGATGATAACCTGCCACTTCTCTCTACATCAGGGAGGCTACACCAAAGCCGACGCCAGCATCTGACTTTGAGCCATCCGTGAAAACTGCAATGGAGTCATCATGTTGCACGGAATGTTCTAAAAATATGACCGCATGGCCTCACTGGACATTCTGTCTTGGTAAAGTTAAAATATCTACAAAATTTTACCTCTGGAAAGTTCCAGGGGGGACTAACTGAATATTTTGCTGGTAAAATCTCGATTCTTGGCATATTTAATTCACGGACAATAATTTACTCTAAAAGCAAATGGATGAGTTGCTTGGGGTGATTTTCATAAAACTGCCAATGCCTTTCATTTTTCATACAAATGCTGGTTAAAGACCTAGGTAGCCTCTGGAATCTATACCAGCTCCGCAACCAGCAGACGCTTGTAATGAGATCCAGCTGGTCACATCATCAGCATCTACAAGCATGCTCTCGGTGGGAGATGATTTAAATGCTCCTGTACAATAATCGTATCTCCATGATGAATTGAGTTGAGGCATTTACTTAAGGGCTATTTGGCTTTGCAGAAGTGTACACCTCACACCCATAACTTAATTTTGAAAAGACCAAGGCTTTATATAATCTCAACATCTGAGTTCGGTCTGCACCCCACGAAGTGTGAGACACGACTTTCAGCAAATTCATTGCTTTCAAGCATTTTGCCTAACATATTTCAGATATGGAATCCAAGTCAGCTTACTATCAAAAATCAAACCAAGAAACTTTGTTTCACCAACACAAGGAATTCTCTGCCTATGAATGAATAGATCTGGATCAGGTGGATTCCCCTAGACGACAAAAGTGCATAGTTATCGTTTTACTGGCAGAAAATCTAAAACCATTACCCTCAGCCCATTTACTATATTATCAATGCAGAGCTGAAGGCGGCGTTTCAGCCACTGCCATCCTTGATGCTGCAAAGGAAAATTGAATAGGTTCCATCTACAAATAGGGTTATAAACGAGTTATATCTGGGGAATTATTTTAGAAACCCCATTGATTACCAAGGCGAACAAGGTTACACTTAAAACACTTCCTTGTGGTACTCCTTCTTCTTGATTGACCACATCTGACAATGTTGCTCCAACCTGAACCTGAAATATCCTATATTTTAAAAACCGCCTTAATAAACAGGGGCAAATTGCCTCTCAGGTTACATTCATAAAGGACCCTCAAAATGCCATATCTCCATGTTGTATCATAAGCCTTCTCTAGATCAAAGAAACGGTGATTGTGACGCTGTTTGTTGGCAAAAGCTTCACAATATTGAAGATTCCATTCGTACCAATACATCAGTTGTGGAGTGCATACTCCGAAAACCACACTGAGCAGGCGAAAGGTATTTACCTCTCTCTCCAAGTACCACATCAATCGTGTGTTCACCATTTTTTCCATGATCTTACACAAACAAGATGTCAATGCAATAGGACGATAATTTTCTGTCTTGAACGGATCTTTTCCAGGTTTCACAAATGGCAGTAATTTTAACTTCTCCCAAAGCTTGGGAAGATATGTTCTCGGTAAATTCTGTTAATTAGGCTAATATGAAAAGTCTGGTATTTTCAGGGTATGCTTAATCATTGAATATTTGTTATATCATCCAGTCCAGGAGCTGATTCATTACATTTATTCAAGGCCGATTCAAATTCTCTAATAGTAAAAGGAGCATTGTACTGCTCATGTCTTGAGGTATTAAAATCAATTTCGACCTGTTCCATTATCCGTCAGCGACAGTACGTGAGAGAGAGAGAGAGAGAGAGAGAGAGAGAGAGAGAGAGAGAGAGAGAGAGAGAGAGAGAGAGAGAGAGAGAGAGAGAGACATCCCAAGGCGTGTTATGTTATTTTTACAATTATTTTATTCTTGGGATTCTGGGGATCTTTTAATCTTGAAATTTTCTATTTAATTCTCGAGATTAATAAGAAAATTACCGTAACTTGACTAGCAGCAGCACACATCTGAATGACTCTGCCATTAGCAGGCTAAACCACCAACCTTATGAACTGACGCTCTCGGAAAAGGAACTCGAATGATATATGAGATACATGACAAAACCACTGTTTATTGGTGAAAATTTGAGGGCCGCATGATATGAGAGATTGCACGTTACTCGAGTATATACGGTATGTGATTTTTTTTAGCCTTTTATGGAGCAAAATCTAGCAAGAAATTGCCATTCCCAGTTGGCAACACTGGCCTACCCACGTTTGTCCAAGTTTTGTTTGTTGTTGTTTTGAAGTGTGGTGTGCGGCGCGTTCTTTAAATTGTACCCATATAAACAAGTTAATTATGTGGCATCCAAAAGCCCTGATTCTTTTATTCTTATGGGAAAGACGCCTAAAGGTCAGATGAAGGTTTTTACGGAATATATTAACATGTGTTGTGACAAAGGGAAGAGATGTTTCGCTGCATACTGCATACTGCTGGTAGCATTATCGTTATTATATTACTGACGGTTGCACTGCAAAATCGTCGCCATCTTTTGTCAACATGGATTGTTGGTGAGTACCCATATGATTTACATAATTTTGATAGTTCTCTTACCACTCATCCTCTCTTTCCTTGTAAAAAAAAAAAAAAAAAAAAAAAAAAAAAAAAAAAAAGAGGCCCACCATGCGTATGTAGGCTTCTAGCTGTAATCCATAGGCTAGTAGGCTACATATGTACAGTAGTACATATACAGTGGACCCCCCATATTCGCGTTCTCCAGATTCGCGGACTCGCACATTCACAGATTTCTCTCGGGAAGGTTTCCCTGCATTATTCGTGGAAAATTCGCGCATTCGCGGTATATTTCTATGATAAATATCCACAAATTCCTGGTTTTTTTGATGAATTTCATCATAAAATGCACTTTTTGTGATAAAACTATTATTACATGTAGGAAATTTTTTAGTGGGATTTTCTTGAGTTTTAACTAATAAAATAGGCTGTTTTTAGCATTTTTATAGGGTTCCAAACATTCGCGGATTCTAACTATTCACGGGGGGGTCTGGTACGCATCCCCCGCGAATACGGGGGGACCACTGTACTACATTTATTTTTTAAGGCTAATTTTGTAAAATAACTTTAAAACTGTCTTGAATTGAGTTTTAGGTGATAGTTGAAAACATATTTGGTGTTTGAACTAAAGTAGGCAGTTATAAACATTGGAATAGTGGTCTTGGGTGGGTTAACTATTAAAGTAGGCAGTTTTAAGCAATTTTTGAGGGGGGTATCAGGATAACACGGGTATTTACTTAACACGGGGGGTTCTGGGCCCCATCCCCTGCGGATAACGAGGCCCCACTGTACTTAAAGACGAGTAAATCCAAAAATCCTAGGCGGAGGTACTGCAAACAGTTGTTTACAGCACCGGCGACAGAAAAAATATGAATAGAAAATGGGAATGGTTCCTGATATCCTCCCCCAGCTGGGGGCGGGAATGGGTACTACCACCTGGCCGCCCACTGCGTGTGCCGCGAGTTTTGAAATTCTGTCGGACTTCAGAAAATACAGCTATATATATATCTGTCAGGTAAGTTTCATGAACAAAACACTGTTTTAGGATGCCTTTCCAACGGCTATCCTTGGCAGTCTGGGACGCTACTACAGATCCTGCCAAGGGGACGCCTGACCGGTGGGGATTCTCTGAAACCTCCGTACGGGTTTCGACATTCCTTCTCCTCTGGGCTTGGGAGCTTGGAAGAGGTCTAGGCCTGGGAGCGAGACAGAGCCGATCAGACGCACCCTCCACTTCACTGGGAACACTTCCACTTTGCTTACCTTCTAAATCCTTCAGTTTGCGTTCCATTTTCAAGAGGGAAGCCTTCAAATTTGCAATTTCCGATACCGAACTTGCAGAATCTGATAAAGGAGAAGGTAATGCTGTATGGGAGGAAGCAACAATTATATTAGAGATAGGTACTAAACTACTAACTGGCTCGTTAGAGAACGACCTACTCAAACTTTTGGAAGAGGCTTTTCTAGCCTTATCCCTTTCCAATTTTCTCAAATATGAATTAAGAATCTTCCATTCCTCCTCATTTAAATTCTTACATTCAGCACAAGTGTTAGATTCGGAACATTCATTCCCTCTACACCGTTTACAAGTACAGGCAGTCCCCGGGTTACGACGGGGGTTCCATTCTTAAGACGCGTCGTAACCCGAAAATCGTCGTAAGCCGGAACGACGTTCTTGAAAACATGTCCACAGGGAAAATTTCACTAATTTGCAATTTTTCTTGGGGCCGTATCGCTAAAATTATCACTAATTTACTTTTTTCATGTGCAACACTGTGTATTCACAAATTACTGTATATTTTCATTAAAATACAAGAGAGAGAGAGAGAGAGAGAGAGAGAGATTACATAAAACCATTAAATTCGTTGACCATTGTATGGCATTGTTAAGCTCCGAGTGTCACTGGAGTTATGAGGTAGGGAAATTGATACAGAAAAAGACGAAGGGAAGAATTTTCTTTTGAAATTAGTTATCGTATTATTACTACTTCTATTATTATTATTATTATTATTATTTGAAAATATGATATTGTTATGATACAATAAAGTTTGTTCATACTTACCTGGCAGATATATATATAGCTGTATTTTCTGAAGTCCGAAAGAATTTCAAAAACTTCCGGCACACGCAGTGGTCGGTCAGGTGGTTAGTACCCATTCCCGCCGCTGGGAGGCGGGTATCAGGAACCATTCCCATTTTCTATTCATAATTTTATTTGCTTGTTCCCCTGAGGGGAGGTGGGTGGGTACTTGATTATATGTATCTGCCAGGTAAGTATGAACAAACTTTATTGTATCATAACAAAATAATTTTATTCATGAAACTTACCTGTCAGATATATATATAGCTGAATCCCACCGTTGGAGGTGGGAAGGGACAGAATAGAAGGATTTGGGGAAACAAATGCATGCAGATGATTTACATCTTGGTTCCACCTGTTAGCATAGCTGGCTTCGTGGTTATTGCCACGTAAGTCTGCTTGTGCTACTAGAGTTGCCAGCGAGGTAGAGACCTACATAGCTGGTGCACTCCAGATGATCTGTCAACAGGGGCGAGACCACGACGTGACTAGACCATATTGACCATACCATGAGGGCTAAGAAAGTAAAATAAATATATATATATAAATATATATATCACCACCTGACCAACCTAGCCAAAGTTAAGGTGTGTTAACTAAGGCTTGAGAGTTAAGAAGTCGCCGTTGTCGGCGACTCAACAACTAAATTAAGAGCTCTTCCTAACCATTTTCTACAGGATAGGATGAGTGGTACTTCTTGCCCCCAAGATTGTGTCTGCAGACACGTATGGCCCTAGCGAGCAGCAGATCTCACATGCCATCTTCACCTCTCGCAGGGAGTGTGAAGTGAACACAGAGTTGCTTCGCTAAAACATGGTACTCAGGATGTTGCTGAGTGCCATGCTCTGTTGAAATGCTTCGAGGCCGCGCCCTCACCTCATGAGCATTCATATCAAAAGATTTCAAATCTTTTGTGCTGCACACAATGAAGGAGGATTTTTGAAAGAACTCCTTAACACTAAAGCCAGGGTGTTCTTCGATATGGGCAAGTCTTGTCTTTTTCGGAACACTGCAGATTGCCCGAATGACTTCGACTTTCTTGAGTTTTATGTAAATAAAACTTGAGAGACCCGACAGGGCACAGGACTCTCTCTGGCTCCTGCCCACTAACTTGTGCCATCCTTGATTCCAAGCTCCTGGCCCAAGGACAAGAAGAGTTTCCATTCTTAGGCCACAACGGAAGGCTTAGAGAGCACACCGCCTTGTGTTCTCCAAAGCCAAAACTTGTGACAATGGCTTAAAATCTCACTAACCCTCTTTGTCGTATCTAGGGTGGTTAGAAGAAAGCCTTCCTGATCACATGCAAGAAGTTAACAGGTAGGAGAGGTTCGAATGCTTTGACCTCAAGAACTTCAGACTACGTCTAAGTTCCATATTGAAAGCTTCGATCTGGACATGCACAGTCAGTCCGTCTGTACTAAAGTCAGGTGACCGACCAGTTGACCAGTCAGACGAATCAAGGACAGCAAGGCTGTACCCTGAAGACCATAAGGCACTATTCTTCGCTGAAGGATGAGTGTCTGGACTGCCTGGGCGAATCAATCTAAGCAAACCTTGGGGGGTGTATCAACGCAACCCAACGTCGTCAGCGAATCAACTCCTGAGCAACTCCTGACTCGAGCTTCTGGTGCCAGGAGAAAGGAGCGAGGAGCAAAAAGGCGATTCAGTCCCGAAGGACGAATGCCTGACAGTCCAACCTGGTCTCATGTAAGAGGATCATCGGGGGTGTATAAACACAACCGACTTCGTCAACAAGAAACTCAGGGCTACTATATGTCGCCTGATCTCGCACGAGTGTCTGACACCGAGAAAACAGGTGAGACAAAAAGTAGATGGTGAGCGAGTTTCGAGATTCCACAGAACTCAAAGATCGAGAAGGGCTTTGTTGTTTGACAGAAGCAAATCTCTGAGCCCAAAGGCCGTCAACAACATATTTGCGTATTCTTTAATAGTTGTGACTGCCAGCTTATCCCATTTTCGTTCAGACGGAAAGGGAAGACAGTAATCTTATTCCTGTCAACATCTCGATAGTCTGAACGTAGTCAGACTCAGAGCGGAGAGGTTATAGGTACCTTTCGAGTTAGAGTAGACCGACTCTCTCGGAAAAGGTCCTTGGAAAGTGAACTAGGAAGGACGTGACCTCTGTGAATCCAGGATCCTGAAGGCCAACATGGGGCAATCAGCGTCATTGTCGCTCCCCGTGACGTCATAAATCATCTTATTACATTTCCTAAGCATTTGAAAAAAGGGAAAAAGAGACTAAACATCCATCCCGTTCAATATCATAGGATGGCGTTTAATGGTACCGATCCCGGATCGAGAATAAGGGAGCAGAGAAGAAGAAGCCTCTTCGTCCTCAACATAGCGAAGAGATGAATGAAAGGACGTCCCTAAAGTCTCCACAACTCTCAACATACTTCTAAAGAAAGATTCCACTCGGAAGTCAGTAGTTGCTGCCGTCGATCGAGACGATTCGTACGGACTTTTGCATTCCTGTAACGAACCTCTAGAGGATCGTTACATTCTAAGCCTGTTGTTATAATAGGCTCTTTCTCGTAAACTCGAACAGGGACCGAGAGAAGATACTTCTTAAGATATGAGAGAGCTGTGGAATATCAGAGTTGATCTGGACCACTGGTTCCAAAAACTTGTTTCAAGGACTGGAGGGACGACCGAAATGCTTCTACTTCTTTCAGATTATGATCCAGGACATCTGAAACTCTATCCAGATGTCCGGCACCTTCTTTCTATCACCTCAGGTGATACTTGACGCACTGAGAGATGTTCAGAATCATTCCTAGATCTTGAATAAAATTTCAGTTTCCCGTTAGGAAAAAACTGTAGAGGTCTGAATTGCAGTCTATTCAGGGAAACAAACTTCTTCCGGAAGGAAATGGTCCCCAGCAAGCTCATCCATTCCCTCCCCGAGTATTCTTACTTCCCTAATAAGGCTGCGCTTTGCCTAAGCAGGAGAGCATATAATAGTGCAATGTTGCGGTAGACTCGTAGTCCTATAACGTGCGGTAACGAGCACCGAAAGGATTAAGAGATATCTCTGTTGAACATAGTAAGGCAAAACGAATGCAATGTTTATTCATTCATATAAGAAATCCCCTCAATCTTAGGCTAAAGTCTGTGATTGAAGGGCAGAGATACAGTTAGTCAGTCAATCCCGCAGGAGAGAGAAACCTAACCTACCGCGCATGACAGCGAACGAGCTGGGACTGGCTCGGTTGGACTGGAGCGGACAGTGACAGCAGCAGCTTACATTCATCGTCTCTTAAGGTTATGCGTGGGTTGCCAGCTACTCTATTCTACGAAGAAATAGGTCTGTTATTTTTGAGCAGAAAGAGACTCTCAAGCTGGTATATTTAAGCGAAACAGAAGGCGCTAAATATATAAGTGCGTTTGTGTCGTCATAACACTATCATGCTACGGTAAAAGAAAAATCGGAAACTCCTGGTAGGCTGCAGGGAGTAACGATTAAATGCCATTAAAATAAAAGACAATAGACCTCTCGGTTGTCATCCGAAGAGGTAACTACAGCAAGCATATATGACTTGAACCAACCAGTAGTAAAATAACGCAAGGCAAAATATGAAATTGTTATGATACAATAAAAGTTTGTTCATACTTACCTGGCCTTGCGTTATTCGGAAACACAGCTACATACATATCTGACAGGAAAGTTTGTTGAACAAATCTTAGAGAATCGAAGCGGATAGCTCAAGCTTCTTATGTTATTGGACATAAGCGTTCATTGACGTAGTATACAAGTCTATTACTTGTACAAGTCTGCGATTGATGAATGAGGGCTCTTCCGAATCTTGTCAAAAAGAGCTTATCTGCTTACGCAATATAAAGTTATTGAGATGTTTGTCAATGAGAACTAACCCATTTACGGGACAAAGAGATATTTTGTCAATGAGGGGATACCCACTTACTTGACAAAATGATATTGTTATGATACAATAGTTTGTTCATACTTACCTGGCAGATATATATATAGCTGTATTCTCCGAAGTCCGACAGAATTTCAAAACTCCCGGCAAACGCAGTGGTCGGCCAGGTGGTTAGTACCCATTCCCGCCGCTGGGAGGCGGGTGTCAGGAACCATTCCCATTTTCTATTCAGATTTTTTAATGTCACTGTCCCCGAGGGGAGGCTGGGCGGGCAGATTATATATATCTCCCAGGTAAGTATGAACAAACTTTATTGTATCATAACAATATCATTTTGTTCATGACACTTACCTGTCAGATATATATATATAGCTGATTTCCACCATTGGAGGTGGGGAGGGACAGAATAAAAGGATTTTGGGAAACATTTCACATGCAGATGATAGACATCTTGGTTCCTTACCTGTTAGCGTAGCTGACTTCGTGATTACTGTCACCCAAGTCTGCTTTTGCTTTACTAGTCTCTCCAGCAAGGACGTGACCTGTATAGCTGGTGAGATCTAGATGATCTGACAACGGGGGTGTGACCACAATGTTGTCTAGAACCATATTGACCATACTTTAACGGGCAGCGAAGCAAAGAAAAAACCACCAACCTTGAAGCCTATCCTAGGCAAAGTTAGTCCCCGAAACTTTCAAGGCTAAAATAAAGGGAAGTCCGCCTCTAGCGTCGACCCTACAATCAAAAAAAAACCAACAACCATAAAACAAAAGCACACCTATCCATTTTCTAAAGGATAGGATTCGTGCCGCTTCCCGTACCCAAAACTGACTCTGCTGATATGTATGGTCCAAGCGAAAAGCAGTTCTCATGTGACACTTTCACATCCCTGAGGTAGTGTGAAGCGAACACAGAGTTGCTTCGCCAAAATGTGGTGCTCACAATATCGCTGAGCGCCATATTCTTCTGAAATGCCATCGAAGTTGCGACAGCTCTAACCTCATGATCATTGACTTTCAGAATTTTCAGATCACTATCTGGGCAGGACGAATGGGCCTCCCTGATGGTGCTTCTCAAGAAGAACGCTAAGGCGTTCTTAGACATTGGTAAATCAGGTCTTTTCACAGAACACCAAAGATTGTCCGATTGACCTCTAATTTGTTTTGTTCTATCCAGATAGAATTTTAGAGCTCTGACAGGACACAGGACTCTTTCTGGCTCTCGACCAACAATCCCTGCTAATCCCTTGATATCAAAGTTCTTAGGCCAGGGATTGGAAGGATTTTCGTTTTTAGCTAAAAAGGAAGGACTCAAGGAACAAACTGCATTGTGTCCCCTAAATCCAACATTTTTGCTAATTGCTTGAATCTCACTCACCCTCTTCGCAGTGGCTAGGGTGGTTAGAAAGAGGGCCTTCTTCGTTAAATCTTTCAGCGAAGCCTCGTGCAAAGGTTCAAAGGGACTCGCCATTAAAGATTTTAGAATTATGTCCAAATTCCACGAAGGTGTCTTAACCTGTGGAACCTTTGATGTTTCGAAGGATCTCAGAAGATCGTGAAGATCCCTATCATTCGTCAAATCTAGGCCTCTATGACGGAAGACTGTTGACAGCATACTCTTGTATCCTCTAATTGTTGATACTGCAAGCTTGTCTACATTCCTTACTGGAACAGGAAATCGGCGATTTGGCTCACAGAGGTCTTGGAGGAGGAAATGCCCTCTTTCCTCACCATCTTCTAAAAAACAGAAAAACCCACTTAGACTGGTAGACAGATTGAGAGGAAGCTCTTCTCACGGTGGCAATAGCTTTTGCCACCGCTCCTGAAAACCCTCTCGCTCTTGCCAGTTTCTTGATAGTCTGAATGCAGTCAGACAGAGCAAACGGGTTTTTTGGTGATATCTCTCGAAGTGGGGCTGTTTGAGAAGATCGGTTTCTTACTGGTAGGATTCTTGGGAAGTCCACTAGTAGGACATGACCTCTGTGAACCAATCGCTTGCTGGCCAGAATGGTGCGACCAGTGTCATCCTTGTTCCTTCCGACGCTGCTAACTTCCTTGTTACTTCTCCCAGAAGTTTGAACTGGGGGAAAGGCGTATACCATCCATCACCGTCCAGTCCCAAAGCAGTTGCGTCTACTGCTACTGCTTCGGGTCGATGATCGGAGAACAGTAAAGAGGCAGTCTCTTCGTTTTCGAAGTCGCGAAGAGGTCCACTATTGGTCGTCCCCATAGTTTCCATAACTGTTGGCAGACCTCTATGTGCAGAGTCCATTCTGTTGAAATCAATTGATTTCGACGGCTTAAAATGTCTGCTCTGACGTTCTGGACCCCTGAAACAAATCTTGTCAGGAGAGTTATGTTCCTCTCTTCTGACCATAACAGGATTTCTCTCGCTATCTTGTAGAGAGAACGAGAGTGTGTCCCCCCCTGTTTCTTGATATAAGAAAGGGCCGTGGTGCTGTCCGCGTTGATCTGGACAACTCGGCCTATGACTCGTTCTTTAAAGGCTAGAAGTTGCTAAGCGAATTGCCTCCAACTCTTGAGGTTGATGTGCCAAGGCTTCTGTTCTTTTCTCCAGAGGACTGACACTTCCTCCTTTCCTAGAGGTTTGCTTCCCCAGCCTGTCATCGACGGCGTCTGTAAATAACACTAGGTCGGGCTCTGAAGACAGAGGGAGACACTCCATTTCAAACCATCTGGGTGGGATCGAGCACCACTCTAGGTGTTTCTTGACTAACCGGGATTTCTCAAATTCGCCTCTAGGTTTTGTTCTGTTCCTGCCAAAATTTTCTGTAGGAAAATCCTGTAGCCCTAGATGTAGTCTCCCATAGAGAAACAAACTTCTCCAGCGAAGAAATGGTCCCCAGCAGACTCATCCATTCCTTCGCCGAGCATGTTTCCTTCTCCAAGAAGGCTGACACTTTTTCTAAGCCTTTCCGCTGACGTTCTAGCGACGGAAAAGCCCGAAAAGCCACTGAATCCATCTGAATCCCCAGATACACGATGGACTGTGTTGGGGTCAGATGGGACTTTTCGTAATTGATCAGGAGGCCTAAAGATTTCGCCAACAGTAACGTAGTCTGAAGGTCCTCCAGACACCTTGCTCTCGATGACGACCGTATGAGCCAGTCGTCCAGGTAAAGGGAGACTCGTATCTTCAAGAGGTGAAGCCACTTTGCCACGTTCCGCATGAGAAAAGTGAAAATCATGGGAGCTGTGCTCAGTCCGAAGCATAGAGCTCTGACTGGAAGACCTGTCCTCTTAAAATGAACCTGAGAAACTTCCTGGACTGGGGATGGATGGGGACATGGAAGTAAGCGTCTTGGAGATCTAATGACACCATCCAATCCCCTGGTCTCAAGGCCCCCAGGACCGATTGCGATGTTTCCATTTTGAAGCTTTCTTTCTTCACGAAAAGGTTCAGACTGCTGACATCTAGGACAGGCCTCCATCCCCCAGACTGCTTCGGAACCAGGAATAACCTGTTGTAGAAGCCTGGGGAATCTGTCAAGAGCACTCGTTCTACGGCTCTTTTCTCGACCATTTGATCTAATAAATCGAGTAGAATCTGTTGCTTCTGCGGCTGATAAGCTGGTGACAGGTCTATAGGCTTCATGCTCAACGGAGGCATGGAGAGAAAGGGAATTTTGTATCCCTTCTCTATAATCTTGAGGGACCAGGTGTCCGTCCCCCTTGCTCTCGAAGCCTCTGCGAAGAGAGAAAGTCTCCCTCCCACCGGTGCCTGAAGGGCAAGGTTGTCACTTCTTTCCCCTTTGCTTTGCGGGGGTTCTGCCTCTAGCAAAGCCCCTTCCTCGTGTAGAAGCTCTTGATGGTGTGCTCTGCCACGAAAAGGGCTTAAAATTCTTCTTTGGTACCTGAGCTACTCGAGAAGATGATTGCGCCGCAGGAAGTCTAGATGATTGAGACAGCAAATCCTGTGTCGCTTTCTCTTTCAGGTTCACAAATAAATCCTTTACCATATTTTCAGGAAAAAGATGGGAAGAAAAGGGGGCGAATAATAACTCCGCTTTCTGCGTAGGAGAAACTGATTTAGCAGTAAAACTGCAGAAAAGCGCTCCCCGAAGTAAAGTGGGCAGCTAACTCATCTGAGCCATCCCTTACTGCTTTGTCCATACATGACAGGACGCTCGATAATTCTTCTAATGACAATGATTCTGGGCTCTTAGCTTGCAGACCTAAAGCTCCTAAGCACCAGTCTAGGAAGTTAAATACTTCCAACGTCCTGTACAGTCCTTTTAGATGGTGATCTATTTCAGGCATAGTCCATGAAACCTTAGCCGAGGACAGGTAAGATCTCCTCGGTGCTTCGACCAGGTTTGAGAAGTCACCTTGCGCAGACGAAGGAAGTCTCAACCCTGTTTCTTCTCCGGTCTCATACCATATACCGGCTCTCCCGTTTAGCTTAGCTGGAGGAAGCGCAAAGGACGTCTTTCCTTTCGTCTTCCTTGATTCCATCCAATCATTCATCCTCTTCAACGCTCTTTTAGTAGAAAGCGAAGCAGCCATCCTAACAAAACCCGGAGCTTTTCTCGTCTTGGATGAGGATAGTTGCGATGGCGGTGAGAGAGGAACTGGTGTTTGGAATTTTTCCGAAAACAATTCCTTCAGTAAGTGCATTAACGTGCTATAATCCGTAGATGCTTCTGAAGGCTCTTCCTCTTCTGCAGGATGCGTATCGTTAGAAGACTCTCCTTGATCTTGACGGTCCGAAGTTTCTTTAGCTAAACAAGAAGCGGTTCTCCTTTGAGGCTCTGTTCATAAGGGGGAGTTTCTATCCGCTGAAGGAATAGACGAGACAATGCATGAATGATCCGCTGTTGTCTTTGAAAACTTAAGACTCTCTTGTAAAGCCTTGTCTTTCGAAGTCATTAGAGGCAAAGGTTCTTCAAAAGCCTCTTTGTGGGATTTCTGTCGATCTTCTCTCAGTTGAGTACGTTTATCTTTCCGAGAATCCCGATTAGTTGGGTGTCTATCGTCATCGCGAGCGCCCTTGCTAAGGGAGCGAGACTTAGGACTCGCGGGAAATCGTGCGTCTGCCAATGAAAGCTTCCGATCCCGCTGGACTCTAATGTCTATAAGACGTTTATCCATCAAAGAAGCGTCCTCAAAAGCGTCCTGAAGCGGGACATGCTCTAATGGAAGTCGAGCGTCTTTCAAACTTCGCTTAGGACGCTTAACTTGTATCGGGGCGTCCTCTCGAGCGTCCTGGTGAGTCTTACGATCTCTTTTCAAGCGTCGCAAGTTCTCATATTCTAAAGCACGAGCCTCCCGTCGATATTTATACAGTACTTCTCTTTCTTGAGGGGTAAGATCCGAAACATAATCTAAACATTGCTCTCTTTGACTTTTAGAGTCTTCTCGAACGCCTTGATACTTCTGGCGTTGGTAGGCTCTCTCCTGATAGAGGCGTCGAGTTGATGCAGAAGTCCGGCGAACGTCGGTACGAGGCTTCTCTTGATCGTTCTCATCCTCCTGACAAACGCGAGGGCCACCTGTGCGGCACCTAACGCTTCTGTCCGCATTCCCACTTTTGGAAACTCTCTCTCTGGAAACACTTGCGTGTTCTCGGTCGAGTCTGAAGGATCCAGAAGAGGACGACGAAGGGGAGGCTAAGGAACGAGGCGAAGCCAACAAGAGTTGTTTCGATCTCTTAACAGGAAGCCAAAGATCCTTTCTACGTCTTTGGGGCTCCTCTTCTCCCCTTGCGAAGAAAGCCGACAATCGTTGACGCAATTGCATGCGAGTTTCATTAGACGGTGAAGTTCCACGTTCAGGAGAAGGACTCATCATATGTGAAGAAGGGCGAGTTGGAGCCCTCTTCTTCCTTTGAACTCTAAGACGATGATAGTTCTCAAAAGCGTCCTCATCAGAAGACGTCCTGCATCTCTTCTTAGGCGTCAATTCTTCGAAGTGTTCGGGTGATGATGAAAGGGGGAAAAACCAGGACGAGAAGTAGGACGTGAAGCGTCCACTTCCTTAAAACCTCTCCTAAGAGGACGAGAAAGACGCTGGCCGCCTGTGCGGCACCTAGTGTCAAAACTTGTTCTCCTCGTGAGAGGGCCCTCTGAGAGCTCCATCCCCGGTAAGGAGAGGACGCCTCAGAGGACGAAAAGCACTCCTTCAATATC
Source organism: Macrobrachium nipponense (assembly GCF_015104395.2). Classification (NCBI taxonomy): domain Eukaryota; kingdom Metazoa; phylum Arthropoda; class Malacostraca; order Decapoda; family Palaemonidae; genus Macrobrachium; species Macrobrachium nipponense. Next base: position 101,077,976 of record NC_087200.1, on the reverse strand, counting down.
CGTGCTCGATCACACGCTTCGGCAGCCTGGGAAGCGTCCACAGGATCTGCTGAAGGGACGCCAGACCGGTGGGAATTTCCCGTAGCCCTCCTTCGGTTTTCGACATGTCCACTCCCTGAGTCCTGGGAGTCCGACAGAGGTCTATTCCTAGAGGCACTATGGGACCGATCTGACGCCCCCTCCACTACACTAGGGGCACTAATGTTTTCCACTACCACTTCACTGTGGTCTTCAATGCACTCACTTTCGATTCTAGTGCACGAATCGACTCCATGATGGAAGAAAGGGCAATAACTTCTGAAGCAATAACTTCATTGCCCGAAGGCAAATACACAGGGTTAGATGTAACAACCTCTACAGGAAGGTTAGAATGCGAATTACTACCCTTACTTTTCACAGAAGCACTTCTGGAGGAAGATCTTCTGATTCTATCCCTTTCAAGCTTACGAACATACGAATCATAAGTCTTCCATTCATTTTCGGTCAACCTTTCACACTCTTTACACCTATCATTCATCAAACAAATATGATCTCTACATTTCGTGCATACTGTATGAGGATCCACCGAAGCTTTCGGTAGCCTAACCTTACACTCTAGCACGGTACACACTATAAAACTAGTTGCAGAAGATCCAGACATATTAGAGAAATCCAAAACCAAATCCAATGAAAAACCACAATCGCGTATGCCAATCCACCGAGCAAGTTTCAAAACCAAGAGACAATCAAATACTCAAGTGAACAAAGAGTTTTTTCCAAAATCTTAGGCGGAGGTCTGAAAACAGTTGTTTACTGACCGGCGACAGAGAAAAATCTGAATAGAAAATGGGAATGGTTCCTGACACCCGCCTCCCAGCGGCGGGAATGGGTACTAACCACCTGGCCGACCACTGCGTTTGCCGGGAGTTTTGAAATTCTGTCGGACTTCGGAGAATACAGCTATATATATATCTGACAGGTAAGTGTCATGAACAAAACGATAGTATATTGTCAATGGGGGAAAGTCACTGAATTGACAAAACGTAATCCAGGAAGTCGAGCATATTATTTTTCCCATTCCCGTATCAATCGAGGAAGGGGCAAGAATCCTGATAAGAGACTGGGCTTTCTGCAGGTAGGACTCCGATGTTAAACTTCGGCAGCGTAGTCCTGAACTTGGGAACTAACAAAATCTATCATCTGAAAAGCCCTTTCAGATGGACTAAAAAGCTTGCAACTTAAATTTATTGGCAGTATGGCAAAGGAAGTCCTGTCTTGCGCTTTCCTGAAGAGCGTCCACTTGATGAGTGCTTTTGCAAGAATCCTACCGTGAACGTAGTCGAGCGGTTCATGAACGTACAGGTGAACAGTCGAGCTTTTACATAACCCGTAACTGCCTTATCACAAAGTCTTGACTGCGGTAGAGCAAACGAGATCTTCCCTTGAGCTTTCCTTAACTCCATCCACCTTTGCGAAAAGCAATATTAATTGACAGAGACCTCTTGAATTCACGAAACCCGATGTCTTGCTGGGTTTCGAGGACGAAGTTGCCTGTTCACTTTAAGCTTCCTCCGAAGCACTGCTTACTTCACACTCTTTGCAGGTGAGGTAGAAGGTACCACCAAAGGTAGAGGTAAAAATTCTTCAGGCCCAAATCTGAAACAAGAGCTTGAAGAGTTTAACAGAAACGTTCAGCCAGGCGGCACACCTGGCGTGCGCTGGTGCACGCTCGGCGTCCACTGGCGCGCGCTCGCGCCACATGCGCGCTCGGCGTCCACTGGCGCACTCGCACGCTCGGCGTCCACTGGCGCGCGCTTGGCGTCCAACCGAGCGTCCGTCCAAGCCGAGCGTCCCCAAAATGAAAGGCGGTGCAAAAAGCGCTCATGCTCCTGACAGGCGGCAAAAAACAAAGCCGAGAGCTGCCTACAGGGAAGAGCGAGATACATCTCGGAGAAAAATCCGACTGCACGAAGCAGTCTCAGGAGAAGGGTTGATCGTGTAATAATACGAGGGGCGAGGGAACGCCTTCTTATTCTCACAGTAACAAAGCTCGGACGTCCACGCTCAAAAGCGTCCTGCTACTACGACTTCTTTTTCGCATTTCTCGGTGGAAAGACGTACACATGTTCAGGCGACGTTCGCCTTATTACTTCTCACTGAAACGCATGACGAGAGAGAGAGGACGTGAAGTGTCCTCTTCTATAAAGCTTCTATTTAGAGGGCGCGAGTCCTTCCGAAAGCTCCAACCCCTGCGCGGGGAGGACGCTTCGGAGGACGAGAAGCAATCCTTCAGGATTCGTGCACTTGCACGCACTTTGGCAGTCTGGGGATTTTCATCAGATACTGCCGAAGGCACGCCAGATCGGTGGGGCTTCCTTGTAACCCTCCTTCGGCTTTCGACATGCTCTCTCCCCGGGTCCTGGGAGTCAAGCAGAGGTCCCGGCCTAGAGGCGAAATAAGGCCGATCTGACACACCCTCCACTACACAAGGGGCACCTGTCACTGCACTTAGCCACTTCACTTTTGCTCACTAAAGCAAGCACTTTCGATTCTAAGTTACGAATCGAAAGAGTATCAGAGAAAGGGCAATTCCTCTACAGACACTGTTTTGGGCCCAAAGGCAACACTACAGGGTTAGGAGTAACAATTACAGAAGTAGCACTCTTCACAGCAATGAAGGAGAGTGAGCACCTCTCGCAGACATATTCATAGCCCGTAGGCCATACTACAGGGTTAGGCAAAATAAAGTCTACAGGAAGGTTAGCAGGTTCACTACCCTGACTTTGTTTACTGATTAATTGCGTACATATGAATCATACGTCTTCCTTACGGAATTAGACAAAGTCTCACACTCCTTACATGACCAATCTCAACAAAGAAGCAAGACCCATACCCCTCATGCATACCAAGTGCGGATCTACCGAAGCTTTCGGTAGCCACACCCTATCTTTGCAGACAACACCCTCTGAAACTAGCCTAACTAGATTCAGATATCTTATGCAAAAATGAATCAAATTGAAATCAATTTAAGATAGCGTTATGCCTAGCCACAAATCCAAGTAAATAAATCAAAAGACAATTAGGATACTTAGCGGCAATGAAGTTTCCAAAATCCTAAGACGGAGGTACTGAAAACAGGTGTTTCCAGCACCGGCGACAGCAAAATTATGAATAGAAAATGGGAATGGTTCCTGATACCCGCACTCCCAGCGGCGGGAAATGGGTACTACACCACTGACCGCCCACTGCGTGTGCCGGAAGTTTTTTGAAATTCTGTGGGACTTCAGAAAAATACAGCTATAATATATCTGACAGTAAGTTTCATGAACAAAATAATAAACAAGTGCATCTACCATAAAAATTCTCTCATCTCAGTAAGAAAGAGGAATTATCCTTACAAGTGAAATAGAAAGGTCATTTTCATCTCTTTTAAAATACGACCATTATGAATTTTGTAATTAAAAGTATTATTATTATTATTATTATTAAATAACTGAAATTATCAATAAACATTTTACATACTAGTACCATAAAAATTCTTTCATCTCGGTAAAAAAGAGAGAGAGAGAGAGAGAGAGAGAGAGAGTTTATCTCTCTCTGTTCTCTCAAAAAATACTTATAACTTCCAGTTCCCGAAAGAGAGGGAGGGAGTTACCACTATGACACATTATTATCTTGTGTGGCAAAGCGAGAGAGAGAGAGAGAGAGAGAGAGAGAGAGAGAGGAGAGAGAGATAGAGAGAGAGAGAGAGAGAGAGAGAGAGAGAGAAGTTAACCTTAATTAAAAGTGACATGGATAGATTAGTACGTATTGTATTTCTTTAAAATGCTATCTACATATGAATTTTGTAATTACAGTTATTACTATTATTTGAAAAGTATAAAAAAACAAAAAATGTACAAAGCACAGTGGTACCTCGAGATACAAAATTAATCCGTTCCGAGGCGGCCTTCGTATTTTTAGAGTTTTTTTCGTATCTTGGAAACATTTTACATGTAAAATGGCTAATCCGTTCCAAGCCCTCCAAACACCCCAGTAAATTATATTTCCAGGCCTAAAACACGTTCTAGGGTTACAACGCCGATCCGACGGAAGAAATATGACCTCCAAAAAGGCAAAACTTGTACATACTTGAGTAATATTCAACTGCATGTAATGTTTCAACCCCATTTTTACTGCATATATTAGGACTTTACATATGTCCCTTAGCAATAAGCCTAGCCTATGTTAGTCAGTTGCTACTGTAGCCTAGTCTATGATTCTGACATCTAAACTAACTAAGCTAAAAGCTAGCAATATGCCAATAAAATGTATAAATAATCAGTATGTACTCATTTCAAATAATTATTAATTAATCATTAACTATAATACACAAACAAACAAAAAACAAACCTTCCGATCGATTGTTTACATCCAGCTCTTTACCCGTCTTAGAGTATCGAACGAGCGCCAAGCAATCATTTTTCCTAGCACACAGAAAGCCATAAATTGTCATTAGTATCTCTCTTCAACTAATGAAAATACCAAAACAGTATAAAATAACCATTCATTTCTATCTTTATTCTATCTTTACCTAATGGAGATACCGAGTTACTGACAGCTATAATGAAACTTACATACACGTAACATAATAATAAAACAGAAGAAGAATTCTAAAAAATACGTATTTGTTGGCAGTCTGATTTATTTTATAGTTTATGATATCTAATTCACAATTTTTTATTAAATGTTCTTACCATGTACTCCATTTCAAATAATTATTAAGTAACCATTAACTATAATAACAAACAAAAAAAAAAGCTTCCAAACGTCTGTTTGTAACATCCAGCACTTACGAGTATCGAACGATCGACAAGCAATCACCTTTACACAGTAAGCCATAAATTTTCATTCTCTCTCTTCAACTACTGAAACTACAAACAGTATAATAACCATTCATTTCTATTTCTTTATTCTATCTTTACCTAAGTTTTTTTTTTTGTTTTTTTTTTTATTAAATGTATTGCATGAATAAGTTTTCAATTTACAGCTTCCTTTTACCAATAGAATACTTAAAGCACAAGGGGTAGATGCTGAACCCAATAGGAGAGTCAGGACCTTATGGGGTGACTAGCATCAGGAACCAATGGGAGTGCGGGAGGATGGTGGCGAGTTTACTCAGTTGGCGGCGCGGGAGTTTTAAAATTGTTCTCTTTGGTCCGGGCGAATCTCGGGACTTTACTGCAACAACCTTTCGTATCTTGAAAATGTTATTGTTATTATACAATTAAGTTTGTTCATACTTACCTGGCAGATTTATATATATAGCTGTATTCTCTGAAGTCCGACAGAATTTCAAAACTCACGGCACACGCAGTGGGCGGCCAGGTGGTAGTACCCATTCCCGCCGCTCGGAGGCGGATATCAGGAACCATTCCCATTTTCTATTCATATTTTATTAATGCCTCTGTCTCCTGAGGGGAGGAGGCGGGCACTTTAATTATAATATATGCTGCCAGGTAAGTTATGAACAAACTTAACTTGGTATAACATAACAATAACATTTTGTTCATGCCATTAACCTGACAGATATATATATAGCTGAATCCCACCTTCGGATGGTGGGAAGAGACAGAATAGGATTTTTTAGGAAACTTAAATTAAGTAGATGATATACATCTTGGTTCCTCACCTGTTTGCAAAGTAGACTATGTGATTACTGTCACTTAAGGCTGCTTTTGCTTAAATCAGAGTTGCCAGCCAGGTGGAGACCTGTAGTGCTGGTGCGCTCTGGATGATCTGTCAACGGGTACGAGACCTCAACATGACAAGACCATCGAGGCCATACAAATGAGGGCAACGAAGCAACTGGACCACCACCTGACCAACTTTATTCACTGAAAAACTCCTTTTAAACACTAACTAAAGGATGGGAGATCTTCACATAAAGACTCACCACAACCTAAAAACACAACAACAAAACACTAACCTAATCCTAACTAAGGGGATAGGGAAAGAGCTACTTCCGGACCCCAAGACTGTGTCCGCAGAAACGTATGGCCCCAGTGAATTACAATCGTCATAAATCGTTCTCACATCCCTTAGGTAATGTGAGGCGAAGACGGAGTTACTCCTCCAAAAGGTGCAATCAAGAATGTCCTTGATTGCATGTTTCTGTTGAAGGCAGAGAGGTGCAAGCGACAGCTTCGAACTTCCGTGCGCTTTTCACTTCGTAAGAGGCTCAAATCAGGTCTTCTGGCAAAGATGAATGAGCCTCCTTAATGACGTCCCTTAGAAAGAAAGCAACAGCATTCTTCGATAAAGGTAACTCTGGTCTCTTCACAGAGCACCAGAGATTACCTGAGGGACCTCTTACCTCTTTTGTTCTATGTACATAGAACTTGAGAGCCCTGACCGGGCACAGGACTCTCTCTGGTTCTTGGCCCACCAGACTTGACATACCCTTGATCTCGAAAGTCTTCGGCCAAGGGTTCGAAGGATTTTCATTCTTCGCCAAGAAAGTTGGGTTCAACGAGCAGACAGCATTGTCTCCTTTGAATCCCATTAACTTACTAGACGCTTGAATTCCACTAACTCTCTTAGCCGTCGCAAGAGAAGTTAGGAAAAGAGCCTTCCTTGTCAAGTTTCGAAGAGACGCTGCCTGAAGCGGTTCGAAAGGGCTTGACATAAGGAATTTAAGAACCACGTCAAGGTTCCATGACGGAGGTCTAAGTTTGAGAACCTTCGAAGTCTCGAAAGACTTTAAAACGGTTCATGAATGTCCTTGTTGTCAGACAGGTCCAGGCCTCTGTGCCTAAAAACCGCTGACAACATGCTTTTATATCCCCTTGTGTGTTCGGGGGGGACCGCTAATTTCTGCACATTCCTGAGAAAGAGCAGAAAATCAGCTATCTGGTTCACAGAGGTCGAGGAAGAGGAAACTCCCTCCTTTTTACCATTTTTACAACCATGCCCTGAAGGAAGCCCACTTCGATTGGTAAACAGCTCTTGTGGAAGCACGTCTTGCATGTGAGATTGCTCTCGCAGCTGCTTTCGAAAACCTCTCGCTCTGGCCAACTTTTCGATAGTCTGAACGCAGTCAGACCAGAGCGGAGAGGTTTTGTGATGAAAACCTTTCGAAGTGAGGCTGTTTGAGTATCTTTCCTCCAGGGCAAATGTCCTTGGAAAGTCTACAAGGAAAGACATGACCTCTGTGAAACCATTCTCTCGCTGGCCACATCGGAGCGATCAGGGTCAACCTCGTCCCTTCTGAGGCCGCAAATTTCCTCATGACTTCCCCCAAAATCTTGAATGGTGGGAAGGCGTACAGGTCTATCTAGACCCGTCCAATTCCAAAAGCAAAACGCGTTCTACCGCGATTGCTTCTGGATCCAGGACCGGGGAGCAATAAAGAGGAAGTCTCTTGGTCCTTGACGTCGCGAATAAGTCGACCAGCGGACGTCCCCACAACGTCCAAAGGTCTCGACAAACGTCTTCGTTCAAGGTCCATTCCGTCGGTAGGATTTGTTCCCGACGACTGAGAAGATCTGCCCTGACGTTTTGCACTCCTGCAATGAATCTCGTCAGGATAGTCACATTTCTTATCTTTGCCCACAGCAGAATCTCTCTCGTCGGGAAAACAACGTATCGGAGTGTGTTCCTCCCTGATTTTTAAATAAGCGAGTGCTGTGGTATTGTCCGATTGTTTACCTGAACAATCTTGTTCTTCAAACTCCTTTCGAAGAACTGCAGGGACAGAAATACTGCTGCCAGTTCTTTGACATTTATATGCCAGGCTACCTGTTCCCCTCTCCAGGAGCCTGACACTTCCTTCCCTCCTAGTGTGCTCTCCCCCCCAGCCCGTGATGGAAGCGTCGGAGAACAACACTAGGTCGGGGCTCAGAAGACTTAGGGACACGCCCTCCTGAAGCTTCTGAGGGTCCAACCACCATCTTAGATGGTTCTTTATCGGAAGCGATTATTTCAATATGGCATTGAGATCGTCCTTGGCCTTCCACTCGTCCGCAAGGAAAAATTGGAGAGGCCTGAGGTGCAGTCTTCCCAAGGAAACAAACCTTTCTAGCGAGGAAATGGTTCCCAGCAGACTCATCCATTCCCTCGCCGAGCAAGTCTCTTTCCCTAGGAAGGCTGAGATCTTTTCTAAGCCTAGCCGCTGACGTTCCTGGGACGGAAACGCTCGAAAAGCCACTTGAATCCATCTGGAATCCCCAGATTACACGATGGGACTGTGTTGGGGTCACGATGCGACTTTTCGAGGTTGACCAGAAGTCCCAGGGACTTTGCTAGGGCTAAAGTGAACTGCAAGTCCTTCAGACACTTCTCTCTCGACGACGCTCTCATCAGCCAGTCGTCGAGGTACAGGGAAACTCTTATCCCCGCAGAGTGTAGCCACCTCGCCACGTTCTTCATGAACTAACAGTGAACAACCATTGGAGCCGTGGTCAGGCCAAAAACACATAGCTCTGAACTGCCACACTTTTTTGTCTAAGACAACCTTAGATACTTTCTTGAAAGAGGGTGGATCGGGATGTGAAAGTTACCGCGTCCTGCAAGTCTAAGGACTAACCATCCAGATTTGCCCTGGCCCCGGTCCTCAAGGCTCCCAGAACATAATGAGGCGTCTCCATCGTGAATTTGGTCTTTTCCACGAAAAGATTGAGCCTGCTTACATCTAGAACTGGACGCCAACCTGACGACTGCTTCGGTACTAGATCCTGTTGTAAAACCTGGGGACCCCAGGTCCGCGACTTGTTCCACCTCTCTTTTGTCGATCATTTGTTGAAGGAGATCGAATAATACTTTCTTCTTCTCTCCCTGATAGGATGGAGAAAGGTCTCTGGAGTCCGTTAGAAAGGTGGGGAAGATCTAAAAAGGGGATCTTGTACCCCTGCTCCATGATCTTGAGGGGACTTGAGTCCGTGTCCCTCTCTCTCCACGCTCCCGCAAAAAACTTCAGTCCTGGCTCCGACTGGTGTCTGAAGGACATGCTTCTCACTTGGAAGGCTTGACTTAAAGGAAGCTCTTCCTCGTGAAAACCCTCTCCCTCAGGAGCTGCTCTCGAGGGGAGCCCCACGAAAGGGCTTAACTTTCTTCGGCGGTCGAACCGCAGCTGAAGAGGTTGAAGGTACAGCCGAAACGTCTTGTAGACTGGGGCCAATAGGTACTGAGTTGCCTTCTCTTGCAAACTGTTAGTCAGGTCCTTTATTAAAGTCTGGGGGAAGAGATGGTTCGAAGAGAGGACAGCAAATCCGCTTTCTGAGCTGGAGTTACCGAACGAGCTGTGAAATTGCACAGCAAAGCTCTCTTTTTCAATAAAGCCGTTCCAAAATGAGAGACGATCTCCTCCCGAACCATCCCTGACGGCTTTGTCCATACATGCTAACACGGCTGGGAACAAAGCTCCCCCAGACTGAGAGATTCTGGGCTTCTCGCTTGCAGATCCAGAACTCCCAAACACCAGTCAAGGAAGTTGAACACTTCAAGCGTCCTGAGCAGACCCTTCAAATGATGGTCCGTCTCCGTAGAGGTCCAGGTTACTTTAGCAGAGGATAAAGAGACCTCCTCTGCGAATCCACTAAGCTGGAGAAATCTCCTTGAGCTGAAGAAGGGATACGAACTCCTACTTCATCTTTGGTTCTATACCAAATGCCCCTTTTCCGCTAAGTCTAGTGGAGGCGAGGCGAAAGTCGTCTTGCCTTGATCTCTCCTTCGTACCATCCAATCTTGGAGTTTCTTAAAGGCACGTTTAGTGGAGAGAGAAGTTTTCATCTCCACAAACTCCGGGGTTTTTCCAGTTTTAGATGAAGAAAACTGCAAAGGAGGAGACTTGGGAGCTGCAGGCTGAAACTTGTCTTCGAAAGAAGAACACGCAACAGCCGCACGAGGACTTATAGTCTGAGATTGAAGGGGCCGCAGAAGGTTCCTCTTCAACCGAGTCAGCCGAACTACTCAGCTCTCCTTCTTCTCTAAACGGAAGAGGAGACCGTCTGTCGGAGAGGGCGTCCTAATGTCAGGTCTTGGCTTAATCAAAGGACCCCTATCCTTGCTAGAGGAAGCCTTATTTCGGCTGTCTTCTCTATGACGCTTACTACTTGAAGAAGGTAGAGCGTCCTGACGGGACGAGCGTCCTTAGAGCCATCCGAGGCAGCCTCACTTGCTAGAGAAGCGTCCTTACGTTTCTCAAACGAAAGGGAAGACCTTTTCGACTGAAACTATGTTGCCTTGTGCACGCAAACTAGCGTCCTTGGGGTACGACTTCTTGGTCGGAATCCCCAAAAGCGTCTTGAAAAGAGACCCCTGAAAACGTCCTGGCGAGCTTCCCTGCAAAGCGTCCTGGGCGATGCGTCTCCTGTCGAGCGTCCTGACGAACGTCCTGACTAGCCGTCCTGCCAAGCGTCCTGACGAGCCCGTCCGAACAAGCGTCCTGTCCGAGCTTCCTGCCGAACGTCCCCTGGCAAGCAATCCTGCCACGCGTCCCTGCCTAGCGTACTGACGGCGTCCATGTCGAACGTCGTGCTGAGACGTCCTCCTCAAAAGCGTCTTGACGCAACGTCGTTCTAGAGGACGAACGAGATCGGCGAATCGCCGAAGGAGAAGCGATCGGCGAACGAGACGAAGTAGGAGAGGGAGAAGGTAGGACTGCTTCGTCCTCTTGACGGGCAGTCTAAGGTCCTTCCTCCGCTTAGGCTCGACTGCTGCTGGGGCGGGAGGTCCTCTAAGACCATAAGCGTCGAGAGCTGGTCCTGAAGGGACAAAAGAATGTTCGTTAGTAAGAACGAACGAACAGAGGAAGCAGGACTGATCCTGCGAGAAGAACGGAGGGGCGGAGGGGACGCCTCCTTCCTTCTCACAGGTACACGCTACCTGCTTCTCAGGTAGACGCGCTTGTGCACGCAGCCCAGGCGTCCTCATCGGAGGAGATCTTACCCCTTTTCTGAGGCGGAAAAGCGTCATACGCATCCTCCGACGAAAGTGGCGATACAGGACGTGAAGCGTCCTCAACACGAAACGTCCTTTTCAGAGGACGAGAGTCTCTCCGAGCGCTCCACCCCTTGCGCGGGGAGGACGCTTCGGAGGACGCTTCGGAGGACGAAAAGCACTCTTTCAGGACGCGCGCTCGTGCGCGCTCCTTGGCAGCCTGGGACTTTGCTACAAGGCCTGCCGAAGGGACGCCAGATCGGTGGGGAGCCCCCGTAACCCTCTTGCGGCTTTCGACATACCTACTCCCTGAGTCTTGGGAGTCTGATAGAGGTCTAGGCCTAGAGGCATTATGGGGCCGATCTGACGCCCCCTCCACAACACTAGGGGCACGATCACACACTTGCACCGAGCCAGTTTCTAAGGCTTTCACTTTGGTCTCCAGAGTGCGAAGAGACTCCAAAATAAGAGAGAGAGCATTAGCTTCTCCCGACACAGAATCAGAGCCCGAAGGCAACACAGGTTTAGGGGTTGCAAACTCTACAGGTGTTAATGCAGGAGAGATGTTAGCCTTACCTTTGGTAGAACCACTCCTGGAGGAAGACCTCCTGATCCTATCGCGCTCCAATTTAAGGCGATAGGACTCATATACTCTCCAATCATCATCGGTCAATCTCTCACATTCATTGCACCGATTATCAACCAAACAATTTATGCCCCCTACAACGTCATACATACTGTGTGGGGGTCATACCGATGCTTTCGGTAGCCTCACCTTACAATCAGTCCTCACACACACTCTGAAACTCACAGCACTTGATCCAGACATATCTTTTATAGAAAAGCCAATCCAAAATCAAAAAACGGTCCACTATCGCGCATGCCAATTCAACAATCCAATTCAATACCAAAAAACAAATCAGATACTTAAAAGCGAGTCAAATCCAAAAAATCCTGAGCAGAGGTCTGTAAACAGTTGTTTACCGACCGGCGACAGAAAAAATATGAATAGAAAATGGGAATGGTTCCTGATATCCGCCTCCCAGCGGCGGGAATGGGTACTACCACCTGGCCGCCCACTGCGTGTGCCGCGAGTTTTGAAATTCTGTCGGACTTCAGAGAATACAGCTATATATATATATCTGTCAGGTAAGTGGCATGAACAAAACTTTTCGTATGTAGAACAGTAAAATTTTTCGCATTGGCTTTCGTATCTCGAGTTTTTCGTAAGTAGAGCCTTTCGTATCTCGAGGTACTACTGTACATAAAAAATCTCGAGTCTCAGTAAATGAGAGAGAGAGAGAGAGAGAGAGAGAGAGAGAGAGAGAGAGAGGAGGAGAGAGGAGAGAGAGAGAGCGAGAGAGAGGAGAGAGAGGGAGGGGGGGGGGGGGAATTTCATGAGCATTTCCCCCTCCTGGCTGTCATAGAACTTGATATCTGACAGTTTTAGTACCTGGATCTCGAGAAAAGGTTACTGGAAGAAGACTGGGATTTCCTTCATTCTTCCATAATTTTTTTAATATAAGCTAAAATCTTACTAATTCACTATGGTATTTTCTTTATTGAATTGATATTATTGCTGTATAAATTAATATTAATATTTGAAAATAGTAAATCATTTATTTACCATACAAAAAAACATACATCTTTGTAGGAGAGAGAGAGAGAGAGAGAGAGAGAGAGAGAGAGAGAGAGAGAGAGAGAGAGAGAGAGAATTATTATTTTTATTATGTGATATCATTTCAACTTATTAAACTTACTAATATAGTATTAATCAAAATTAATATTTGAAAATTAGTAAGTCATTTTTGTATTACAAAAATGTATTTAGTCATGAAAATAAACATCAAAATACACTAATTAGTTATTATTTTCGTCGGAAAATACAAAGAGAGAGAGAGAGAGAGAGAGAGACTATGGTTTTTATATCCAAGTCTAAGTAGAGAATAAATGGATTCTTTAAGTGAAATAATGTTTCAATGATATTTTGCTGTTTTGTATTAAAGGATATGTATACTGTTTGAGAATGTGTTCCTTATCCTTGACTATGGTTACCATCCAGTTTAATAGTGTAAATTAATTTATGCGCCCTCCGCTAAGAAACTAGTTCTGCGTATGAGGTATCATTAAAAGGCATAAAAAACCATCGTAACCTTGGAATTTACGTTGTAATCTAACCAGAAACTTAGTTTTGTTAATTATGTATACTGGAAACAAGCAATGATTTTTTCATTATTTGCGCTTTTGGACTGTTATAAACTGCGCATCCCAAGCTAGTGGATTCATTCGCTCAGAAACTAGTTCCACATATGAGGCGTCACTAAAAAAAATTAAAAAAATACGACATAAAAAGTGTCGAAAATCATCATAACATCAAAATTTTTGTTGTAATCTAACCAAAAACTTATTTTTATTAATATACTGTGCTAAACTATAAAGGATTCTTATCATAGTATGAGTTTTTTAAAAGCGTTGTTAACTCGGAGCGTCGGAAGCGTCAGCGTCGTAACCTCGGAACAAGTGTCGTAACCCAGGGCGGATTTTTCAATGAATATTCAAGAAAAAGCGTCGTAACCTCGGAACGTCGTAAGCCGGACCCGTCGTAAACCGGGGACTGCCTGTAGTGTGAGGGTCTACCGAAGCTTTCGGTAGTCTCACACTACAACTCTCATCCACACACACTCTGAACGTAAAACTAGTGTCAGACATTCTAAGAAAAATCCAAACCAAAATCCAAAAACAGTCCACAAAAGCATATGCCAAGCCAGAGATCCAATACGTCACCAAAAATATCAGTCTAGAAGATCAACGGCGATGAAACACGAAAGTCAAAGTTAGGAGGAACTAGCAACGATGTTACCAGAACCGGCGACAGAGAAAATCTGGTTCTACAATGGTAATGGTTCCTATTCCTGCCACCTGTTGCGTGTGCCGCGAAATTCAAATTTCTGTCGGGGACAACGGAGTCTATAGCTAAGTATATATCTGACAGGGAAGTTGAATGTATGAAACAATGAAATACTACAACAATTTGGACCATTCAATACCTAAATTAAGAATAAAAATGCTAAACCTGTAAATAACGTGTATATTAGTGTACAAGAAATATTATTACTGTAAAGTAAAATGTGGAGGCTTACCCTTCAAGTGAGGAGGACAAACGGCAGATAACGTACATACGTACGTAAACTTAACTTTACGAAAACACATAACAAATTTAAGGAAAACTATAAAACTGAAATTTACGAAACACATTAACAAAACTGTAACACTTAACTTACAAAAAATGATATTGTTATAATATAATAAAGTTTCATACATACTTACCTGCACACGCTGCAGGTAGGTCAGGTGATCTACCGTCCTGCCCTGGGTGGCAGGATTAGGAACCATTCCCGTTTTCTATCATATTTTCTCTCTTCCACCTGTCTCCTGCGGGGAGGCTGGGTGGGCCATTAATCGTATATATCTTCCAGGTAAGTATGTATGAAACTTTATTGTATTATAACTATCATTTTCATACAATCAACTTACCTGTCAGATATATACATAGCTGATTGACACCCTTTGGTGGAGGGTAAGAGACAGCTAACATGGAATAGACAGGTAAACAACATATGTTGTAGGTATAAATAAACCTTGGTTCCTATCTGATAGGTGGTGACTTTCATATGGTGTGCCAAGGAGTCTTGTGGGTCTGCCGATTGGGGGTACGTATCCACTTACTCGGCAGAGGCCTAAAAGGTACTTGTCAATGGGTGCTAATCCACTTATATGACAATACACCTATGCCTATTGGCATAACTAAGGAGCGCAACACCGATCCCGATCACCTGATCCTAACACAAGGGTTCGCTCTCAAATTGAAAAGTGTTATTCCCACACTCCTTTCAAAAACCCCCATAATTTCACTAAGTTAAATAACTTTAACTCAAAGTTAAGGATCAGTGTGGCTCCTTATCCCAGTAACGTATCCGCAGAAACGTATAAACCAAAAGAGAAGGATCTCTCGTAGGTTAACTTGACATCCTTTGTGTAATGAGAAGTCAACACAGAGTTGCCTCTACCGTACAACACAGCTAATATGTCTTATATGACATATTATTATGTAAAGAACAAGAATTTGCAAAAGCGCGCACTTCCTGCCCTTTTAATTCTCAGCTGTTTGAAGGAATCAAGTCACTATGAAGTGCTTAGGAGATCTCCATGTTTCAAAGAAGACCAGGGCTTTCTTGAAATGGATCTCTCATGTCTGAAGCCTGAAGCCTGGCAGGAACCTCGCGCCTGGCTGGTGCTTCGCTCTTGGTTGGAGCCTAGCGCTTGTCTGGTACCTCTCGCTTGACTGGCGCCTCTCAGCTGGTTGACGACTCTGCGCTTCAGCTGGAGATTCGCACCTGTCTGGCGCCTCGAGCCTGGCTGACGCCTTGCGTCTGGCTGGCACCTCGCGCCTGGCTTGAGCTTCGCACCTAGCTGGCGCCTCACGCCTGGTTGGCTCCTCGCGCTTGGCTGGCGCCTTGCGCCTGGCTGGCGCCTCGCGCCTGGCTGGCGCCTCGCGCCTGGCTGGTGCCTTGCACCTGTTGGCGTTTCGAGTTTGCCTGATGTCTGGCTGACTCCTCGCTCCTGGTTCCAGGTTGGCTCTTTTTTAGCATCTGGAGCCTGGCTAGATCCCTCCCACTTGCTTGAGCTTCTGGCTTGGTAGAGTCTCGAGGTTGCCTGGCGATGTACACATCGGACATTCTTATCTGTCCGATTTGTTTTCGCCTCTAAGCGCATATTGCGCCAGGTTGGAGGCCCGCTCTGTCTCTTCATCAGACAATGACATTACGGCACTTGGCGTCTGGCTTGCGTTACATTGTCTGAAAGTCCTGAAGAATAACAATGGTTCATCAGGACAGGAGAAGAACGGAAGAAATTCTTCCACTCTGAGCTTTAGGCCTCTCCGGCAATGGGAGGTGATTGTATCCAGCTACATCTAGTAGACGATAGGAATCTAACAGTGCGAGAGATAAGAGTCTTTATCCGATGAGGATCCTTCGTGATTATTTCCTTTGCTAACGAGATCTCTTCTGAAATGATGATGAGGTTTCTCGTTGCCGAATCTTCCCTATCCTTGCTCTAAGGAAGGGAAGGAAGCCATGGAACCATGGAAGCCGAAGTAAACTCCAAGCTGAAATTGGGAGAACCCCTGATTTCTAGCTCTAATGTATCTCTCTCAATGTCTTCTGGGATCTATTTCGAGTCTTCCTCGTATTCAAAAGACTCTGTAGGAAAAATGTTTTAACCATTTCTTCTTTCGTAGAAGAAAACATAAGTATCCTGTCTGGACAACGAAAACTTCTCTTCCGAAAATGTTTGGGAGTCGGAGGCTAAAGAGGGTGTTAAATGATATTGTTATGATACAATAAAGGTTTCATACATACTTACCTGGCAGATATATACATAGCTAAGACTCCGTCGTCCCCGACAGAAATTCAAATTTCGCAGCCACTTCGCTACAGGTAGGTCAGGTGATCTACCGGCCTGCCCTGGGCGGCAGGACCTAGGAAACTAGGAACCATTCCCGTTTTCTATCATATATTTTCTCTTCCCCCCTGTCTCCTTGCGGGAGCTGGGTGGGCCCTAATCGTAGTTATATCGCCAGGTAAGTATGTATGAAACTTTATTATATCATAACAATATCATTTTCATACAATCAACTTACCTGTCAGATATACATAGCTGATTGGCACCCTTCGGCTGGTAGGTAAGAGACAGCTACTTCTGGAATAGACAGGTAAACAACATATGTTGTAGGTATAAATAAAACCTTGGTTCTACCTGATAGGTGGTAGATTCGTGGTGTTTGCCCCGTAGTCTGCATCACCTCCAAGAAACTTTAGCGAGATATGTGATCTATGGCCAAGAAGTTCTTGTGGGTCTGCCGAAGGGGTCTTATCCACTTACTCGGCAGAGCCTGAAACAAGGTCTTTGTACAATGGGTGTGATCCACTTATATGACAACACACCTTATTAAGGGAGCACACAAACCAATCCCGAACACCTGATCCTAACCACCATGTTAGTATTAAAAATTGCTCCGGAGTTTAAGCCCCAAACTCTTCACAACAAACCCAAATAACTCAAACCCAAAATTGCACAACGCACACAATAATTTTCCAAAAAAAAAAATTTTAAGATACTCATCTAATAAAAGATATCACAAGAGTTCCTTACTGAACGAAAGTGACTGGCCGCCTGTGCGGCACCTGCACTTGTTCAGCAGAAAGTCTAGAACATATCTATTAGACTTATGTATTAATTAAGGATTGGTGTTAGCTCCTGTACCCAGGATTGTGCCCGCAGACACGAAAGGACCTAAAGAAAAACATTTTTCGTAGGTCACACGAACGTCCTTCAAATAGTGAGAAGCAAACACTGAATTACATCTCCAATATGTCGCTTCCAAGATATTCTTTAGTGACATGTTTCTCTGAAAAGAGAGAGACGTAGCCACTGATCTCACTTCATGAGCTCTTACTCTCAGGAGTTTGAAAGAATCATCCGTGCAAGCCTTATGAGCGTCCGTAATGACGTTCCTGACAAAAAAGGCTAAAGCATTCTTAGACATAGGTTTTGATGGATCCTTCACCGAGCACCAGAGACCTTGTCTAGAACCTCCCAACTGTTTCTTTTTCTGCATGTAAAACTTTAAAGCCCTTACTGGGCAAAGAGACCTCTCCGATTCCCTGCCGACGAGACCCGATAAGCCTTTTACTTCGAAGTTTCTCGGCCAGGGATTCGAAGGATTTTCATTCTTCGCCAAGAATAATTTCTTTGATGAAACAGATGGCTGAATCTAGATTGAAACCCACTTTATCACTAAGGGCGTGCAGCTCACTAACTCTTTTAGCCGTCGCCAGTGACAAAAGAAACAAACATTTTCTCGTTAGGTCACGAAAACGAGGCCAAATGCAGGGGTTCAAATCTCGCTGAGGACAAGAACTTCAGTACCACGTCGAGATTCCAGTTAGGGGTGAGGAAGTAATCTTAGACTTCCTGGTCTCAAAAGATCTAATCAGATCATGTAGATCTCTATCATTTCCCAAATCTAGGCCTCTATTCCTAAAGACGGCCGAAAGCATACTCCTATAGCCCTTTATCGTGGCTACGGAGAGACGAGATTCCTCTCTCAAAATAACAGAAAATCAGCGATTTCTGTTACAGAGGTACTGGAGGAAGGGGAAAAACTTCTTCGACCTGCACCACCTTCTAAAAACTTCCCACTTCGATTGGTAAACTCGGATAGTGGAAGTTCTCCGGCGGCTCTAGCGATCGAGCTTGCTGCTTTGCTAGAAAAGCCTCTCGCTCTGACAAGTCTTTCGATAGTCGAAAGGCAGTCAGAGCGAGAGCGGGGAGGTTTTGATGAAACCTCTCGAAGTGTGGTTGTCTGGGAAGATCCTTCCTTTGTGGGAGGGATCTGGGGAAGTCTACCATCCACTCCAGCACCTCCGTGAACCACTCTTGAGCTGGCCAAAAGGGGGCTATCAGGGTCATTTTCGTCCCCTTTGATGTCACAAACTTCCTGAGCACTTGCCCCAGAATCTTGAATGGGGGAAATGCGTAAACGTCTACATGAGACCAATCTATCAGGAAGGCGTCTACTGTTAGAGCTCTGGGGTCTTCTACTACTGAGCAAAAGACTTCCAGTCTTTTGAGAGGAAACGTCGCAAAGAGGTCGACATGAGGAGTCCCCCAAAGAGACCAGAGATTCCGACAAACTTCTGAGTGGAGGGTCCATTCGGTATGAAGGACCTGGTTCCTCCTGCTCAGCCTGTCTGCTCTCACGTTCCTTACTCTTTGAACAAACCTTTGAGATGTCCACCACAGCAGGTCTCTTGCGAGCTCGTATAGGGCATACAAGTGTGTACCTCCTTGCTTTCGAATGTATGCAAGGGCGGTTGTATTGTCCGCATTCACTTGGACTATCTTGTTCAAAGCTCTTTAGGGCCAGGTGTACGGCAAACAGCTCTTTGCAGTTTATGTGCCAGGACACTTGAAGAGCATTCAAGTGCCTGACACCTACTCTCTTTCCCAAGGTTGCTCCCCAACCTTTTTCCGAAGCGTCGGAAAACAATACAGGATTTGGGTTCTGCGTTTCTAGGGAAGTAACCCTTGTTTTCCTTCAGTGGAGTAACCACCATTCTAAGTGGCGCTTCATCCAAACTGGAATGGGGAAAACTGTCCGAGAGAAGTCTGTCTTCATGTTCCACGATCTTCTGAGGAAGAACTGAAGCGGACGGAGATAAGTCTTCCTAGAGAAAGAACTGTTCGAGCGAGGAGAGTCCCTAATAGGCTCAACACATTCCCTCGCCGAAGTACGTTCCTTCCCTAAGAGAGAGACTTTCTCTAAGCCTCTCGTTAGTCTCTCTTGAGAAGGAAATACTCGAAAACCCCAGAGAATCCATCCGAATCCCCAGATAGACCAAGTTCTGGCTGGGGATCAGTTGGGACTTCTCGAGGTTCACGAGCAATATACCTAGGTCCTTTATCAGGTTTAAGTGTCACAGCAAGGTCCTCCAAACACTGTTTCTCTGACTTTGCTCTGATGAGCCAGTCGTCTAGGTATAGAGATATACTGATTCCTTTCAGGTGAAGCCATCTCGCCACATTTTTCATAAGGCTCGTGAAGACCTGAGGAGCCGTAGAAAGGCCGAAACACAAGGCTCTGAATTGGAAGATCCTTCCCCCCATCATGAAACGGAGGTTACTTCTTCGATGAAGGATGGATCGGGACGTGTGGAAAATAGGCATCCTGGAGATCCAGAGACACCATCCAATCCCCTTGGCGAAGAGCCGCAAGGACTGAAGCAGAAGTCTCCATGGAGAACTTCTGTTTCTGAACAAACTTGTTCAGAGTGCTGACATCTAGAACTGGTCTCCAGCCCCCCCGAGGCTTTCGCAACCAAGAAAAGACGATTGTAAAACCCTGGGGAGCTTTGATCCAGCACTAGCTCTATTGCTCTCTTGTCCCACATTTGATCCACCATTTGTTGAAGAGTATCTTTCAACACAGGGTCCTTGTAATTGGCGGACAATTCCCGCGGAGTTGACGTCAGGGGAGGATGTCCAGGAAAGGAATGAGGTATCCTTTCTGTAGACAGACATTGACCAAGCGTCTGTATCGATGAGAGTCCAGGCTTCCGCAAATCCCCGGAGCCTGGCACCTACTGGTGTTTGGAGGAGCGTCACTTCACTTTCCCCTTTTAAAGGGACGGAAAGAGGCTCTACCTCTTTTCTCAGTCGCTTTCCTTTTAGCGGGAGCTCTAGAGGGAGGACCTCCTCGAAAGGGCCGAAGAGGCGTAGAAACACCTTTCTTGTCTCCCACCATCACTGGTCTCTTCTTCTGGATGATTGGAAGGAGAAGATCCTGTGTCGCTTTCTCCGTCAGCGAACGGGAAATGTCCCTCACCAACTGCGAAGGGAACAGAAAGTCAGACCTGGGAGCGAATAACAAGGCTGCCCTTTGCGAATGAGACACTGCTTTTGTCAAAAAAGCGCTAAACACAGATCTCTTCTTCAAGAGACCGGCTCCAAATAAGGAAGAGACTTCCCCTGAGCCGTCCTGTACCGCCTTGTCAATGCACGACAATATTGCAAGGAGTACGTCAGGATCGAGTCCTTCCGAGGCATGGGCCTTCTTGGACATCAACCCCAAGGGACCAATCTAGGAAGTTGAAGACTTCCAAAATGTGAAAAAGTCCCTTGAGGAGATGATCCAACTCCGAAAGACCCCAAGTTATTTTAGCCGTATGAAGGCTATGTCTCCTGGATGCGTCTACCAGACTGGAAAAGTCAGCTTCAGCCGAAGCTGGGAGAGTGAGCCCCATATTCTCCCCAGTCTGGTACCAAATACCTCTCGTTGCCCGTAAAGTCTAGCGGGAGGCATGCAGAACGCCGTTCTGACTAGCTCCTTTTTGGTTAGCATCCATCTATCCAGCGACTGAAGAGCTCTCTTCATAGAAAATCGTCCGGCCTCATCTTCAGAAAAGCCGACGACTTCGGCGTCTGGAGCATGAAAAAAAGTGAACGAGGAGAAGGAGGAGCGGCAGGGATCAAGGCATCTCCGTATTCCTGAAGAAGGAGAGCTGTCAAAACTTTATAGTTAGACAGCCCTTCTCTGCCGTGAGTCTCGTCTTCTGAGTCCTCTTCCAAGAAAGGATCAGAAGGAGAAATCAATTCTCGTTCTGGGTCTTCCTGCCCAATAACTCTCTCTGCGGGAGACAAACTCCTAATAGGAGAGGGGCTAAGAGCATGTATAGAGCTCCTCTGCAATAATTCAGACGTCTCGCGCCTGGTTAGCTCCTCGCGCTTGGATGGCGCCTCGCGCCTGGCTGACTCCTGCCTCGCAGCTTGCTTGCGCCTCGCCCTCCTTACTGATGCCTCGCGCCTCTCTAAAACCTGCGCCTGGCTGACGCCTCGTGCCTGGCTGGCGCCTCACGCCTTTCTGGTGCTATATCCTTGTAAGGATGACGCTTGTCTGGCGCCTCGCGCCTGGCTGAATCCTCGCGCCTGGCTGCATCCTCGCGCTCGGCTGACGCTGCTGGCTTGGCCAGACGTATCACTTTGTTGGCAATTCCTCAATCCTCCAGCGCCTTGTAAAGTTTGTTTTTCGCAGGCTTAATTCTGGCGCTTGAATCCTATGAGACGCTTCCTGCGGTCTGGGAGGAAACCTCGCGCGTTTGATGGCGCCTCGCGCTTGTCTGGCGCTTCAAAAAATTACAAAATCGTCAAATGAGTCTCCGTATCAGAAGAGATCTCAAACGCCTCAACGTCCCACAGGAGCCTCAGTCCCTGGGCTGGGAGAAGGAAGACGAGACTTCTTGACAGGAAGCCTCATGTCTTTTCTACGAGGGGGATCCTTCGAAAGGACTCCTACCAAGGCGGATAACTGTTCTTGCACAGCCAAAATGATCCTCTTGGAAGCTTCTCCGGCGTCTTCTTGAACGGGAGAGGGAGACCTCGAAGGAGTTTTGTCCAAGCCAGGGGACGTCAAAACCCTCTTAGCCTTCTTGATCGAGGGAGGCGCTTCTTCCGAAAAGCGTTCGGGGCTTGAATCCAAAATAGGATCTTTCCAGTGCCTTTTCAGGGGGCCTGGCCGGTCCGGAAATCCGAATCCGTTTCCACCCCGTACGGTTGAGGAGAGGGAGAGGCGGACGAAGAGAAGCACTCTCTGAGGAACGCTTTTCCTATAGCGGTCCTGAGCAGTCTGTCTATTTACAGAGCCTGCTGAAGGGACGCCTGACCGGGGGGAATTCTCCACAACCTCCGTACGGCTTTCGACTTTCCTTCTCCTCTGGGCTTGGGAGCTTGGAGGAGGTCTAGGCCTGGGAACGTCGCAGAGACGGTCAGACGCCCCCTCCACAACACTGAGGACACTCACTTCACTAAAATAGTCACTTTCACAATCCTTACCTTTCATGGCAGCCATTTTGGATTTCATCCTGTGAAGAGTAGCTTTCAGTTCAGCATTTCCGAGGCCGAATCTGAATGTATAAAGCCAGTGAGGGCCCTGATACCAGAATTAGAATCAAATGCATATTAAGAGAAGAGTTAGAATCATTAAAAGGCTCAATAGGCCTTGTACTACTACCCGCACCCTTAGATGCCGCCCTTCTGACTCTATCCCTCTCTAACTTCTTCAAGTAAGAAGTTGTTAGAGTCTTCCATTCCTCAACATTCAACCTCTCACATTCATGACAGGTGTTAGAAATAGAACAGTCAAAACCTCTACATTTGCGGCATACAGTGTGAGGATCAACCGAAGCCTTCGGTATCCTCACCTTGCAGCCTACATTCACACACACTCTCACACAACCACTTGAATCAGACATTCTTGAAGAAAATTCAAAAGCAAGTCCAAATCCAGTCCACAGTAGCGAATGCCAAAACAACGATCCAGGTACGTCACCAAAAGTCCACAAAAAGATGATCAATTGTCTAGAAAATGCGGAATTCCAGTCAAGGAGGTGGCAAGCAACGATGTTGATACCACCGGCGACAGAAAATATATGATAGAAAACGGGAATGGTTCCTAGTCCTGCCGCCCAGGGCAGGCCGGTATATCACCTGACCTACCTGTAGCGAGTGGCGCGAAATTTGAATTTCTGTCGGGGACGACGGAGTCTTAGCTATGTATATATCTGACAGGTAAGTTGATTGTATGAAAATTTATTTTAACAGACATATGCTGATAAAATTCGTTGCCAAGTCTCCACTGAATAAGATGCGAGATTCCAATGCTCAAAAACTTCAATATTTTCTTGGCAGTTTAGGGCCAAGAGAAAACCAAGAATTCTCTCCTAAAATTTTCCAAGAAATTTTTATGAGGAGCAGTTCCATCTTGTCAGAACACGGAATCTGAGGCCCAAAAATAGGATCCATTCCAAGTATAAGATCTCCTACCTTTCTATAGAGGTATTGGATAAGATCCCGAAGATCTTAATCTCTGCTATCTCTAATACTCTTTGTCGAGACAGAGTATATCATTTTACTGATTCATGAAAGCAGAAAATACAAAGGTGATACTTCCCCCTGAAAGGGAAGAAAACCACTATGTGGTTCACAGAGGTATCGGAAGAGGACAGTTTTCCCCCGTTCCATTTAGCACTATCTTCAGCCACTCTATGTCTTTAGCCTGCTTGAAGGAATTATCAAGCTTCTCTTGAAAATCCTCTCATTCATGTTTACTTCTGGTCAGTCTGCACGCAGAGAGACTCAGATTGGATTAGGTTTTCAGGTCCATTATTATAATAGATTCCGATAAAAATCTCTAATCTCTTAGAAAAAACCCTTCCGACCCATGCTGAGAGAATAACGTGGCCTTCTGTGAATCCAACCTCTCTATGGCCAAAAGAGGCATTCATCTTCTTCCTTTGACGCCCCATTTATCTTAATATCTGTTAAGAATATATACTAGGGGAAAAAGACTAAAGTTTATTCCCATTAACAGTAAAGATGCGTATTGTTACCTTTTGTTCGAGAATAAGGCAGCAGTTTGTAGGAAGAAAGTCCTTATTACACCTCGCGAAGAGATCTATAAAGAAGGTTCTCTCAGACTTCACAACTCTTCCAATAAATGTTTAACAGTTATCGTGATCGAGAAGGTTGTCTCGGAAGTGCAAACTGATACCACGAAACCTCTTGATATCGTTTCGTTCCGTGTTCTTGTTCTCAATAGCTTCTATTTATAAACGGGAACATGGAGTAAAAAGAGAAATTCTCGATGTTCTTAGAGATAAGATAGAGACTGATGGACTTATAGGTTAATAATTCGCTAAATCGAGGAAAAGATCCTGTTAGGTGAATCTTACGCTTCTGGCACTTCTGGCTTGCGCCGGGATGGAGCTATTAAAACGTATTATAGTCCATCCAGGGACATCCTTCTGACACGAAAAGGATGTTTCCCATCAAACTCATCCATCTTCTCCTGAGCAAAATTCGATTCTAAAAAGATTATGCTGTCTTCATGCGTTTCT